>NW_024544517.1:0-23172 GCF_018167655.1 Microtus oregoni
TGAAACCACTATTGACTGAACAAGCTGCATAGAGGTCAAAAGAAATGTGAATGTCTGAAGCATATCCTGCTTCAGGACAGAAGGTAAACTAAAGGAGCTTTGGGAGGGGAGGGCTATGCAGCAAACATTTGAAAATTCCAAGCATGTTGTGCAGTCCTCTTGGTTGGGAGTGTGGAAAGAAGACTAAGCCCCTTAGAAGGAAAGATTCCAAATGCTGAGATGGGTGTTATATGGGAAGACCCTAGGCTTCAGCTTTCCTGTCAAGTGGCAAAGAGTACTTATGAGGTCATGTGTTCAGACACCACTTAAGCTACAGAAGATGCATCCTGGCCATCAATCCCTGAAATCCGGCTACAGCAGGTATGGTGAGGAGGACCATATCCAAGTACGGGCCGACAGCCAGCAGGTGAGAAGCCTTCAGAAAAACTCAGGCACTGGGTAAAATGATTTTCTTGCTAGGATCAGTGGAGGATTGAGGCAGGCATGTTCAGTATGGTCCTGGAGAAGTTTTCTTGTGCTTTGTGGAGCGCTAGCCTGTTTGGATGCTCACCTTCCTGGACCTGGATGGAGTGGGGGAGGACCTGGACTTCCCACAGGGCAGGGAATTTGGACTGCTCTGGACTGCTCTTCAGACTCCAGAGGGAGGGGGAGGGGCAGAGGAGTGGGAGAGGAGTGAGGGGACAAGGGAGGAGTGAGGAGTGGGGGGGAGGGGGGAGGAGTGGGGGGAGGGGGAGAGGAGTGAGGGGGGAAATGGGAGGCGGGGAGGAGGCAGGAATTTTTTCAATAAAAAAATAAATTAAAAAAAAGAGTGAAAGAAGGTAATTAGTTACGAAGTGGAGCTCAATGCAGAGGTAAATTTTTCAAGAGCAAAATGACAGTTTTATATTAGCTCAAATGGGTCGAGGAAGGGAGGAACTCAGAGCATGCCTCAAATATGAGTTGGGGCTAGAGTTAGGAGTTGAGTTCAAGAAAGGTGAAGTTGAGAAGGTCACTTTGAAAAGTGAGTCTTAATGAGTCTATTAGCCATTTATACATTTCCTGAGAACTGGGGTAGGTGGGAATGTAGAAAGGCCACTGTAATGCTAAGGCCCTTTGAACAAACTGGGTGATTTTAGCGATTAATACCAGGCTAGTTTCTGGTTGTATGGATCTAGAAAGTTCAATTCTGAGCAAAGCATTATTCATGAGGTGGGAACAGACCATTTCTGCTGTTCTCCGCCATAGCAGGGAAATTTTCTCCATATCCTGAGAAGGTGTCTGTTATAGTAAGAAGAGATTTATGTGTTTTGTTAAGTGGCATATGTGTGAAATCTATCTGCCAGTCCCTGTGCTGGAAGATTACCCTGAAATTAGTGTGGGGTAAAGAAAGAAGGGTTGGGGCAGTCGTTGCAGATAGTCTAAAGAAGGGGGAAAAGGCTGGGTTAGAGGAAAAGAGACTGTAGAAACCAGTAGAAAAGTGGAGACCCACATGAAAGGCCTGGTGAAAAGCCACTAGGAAGGGGTTTCCCTTAAGCATCAGAGAGACAATAACTGTCCTGTAGAATTTTGAACCATTTGCTCATACGGTGAAAAATTTGTCAAGATCAATGAGAGTTTGGAAGTCCAGTGTGCCATTTTCAGGCAATCAAGACTGATTGCCAAGTTTGTATTGATGTCAAGTTGTATTATTAGCAAAGAATATGACAGCAAAGTATAAATGGTATCTCTGGGCCTGAGAGAGGAAAAAGACAAACTTAACCTAGTAGACTGAAGAGTGAGTGAAGCAAGTGGGGACTTGATCGGGGGAGGGGGAGGAAATGGGAAGCGGTTGTGGGGACGAGGCAGAAATCCTTAATAAATAAATAAATTAAAAAAAAAAGAAAGTGGCTGAAGGTATAGACTCAAAATCTGAACTCAAATATGGTGGATTCCAGAAGCCTGAAGACACAAATAATCCAATCCTAGGAGGGCCAAGTAAGCAACTTGGTTCTGTTAGGAGAAATTATAACTGTAATATGAGTAGGGAGACCATCCTTTACCTTTTATGATTGCAGATAAATTTAATGAAGCTTAGTTTTTAAGGAAAGAAAGCTCGAAATAGCACAGCTAAGATAGGGAACATCAAGATTTATTTTCAATACTTAAGAGTTTCAAAACATAATGAAAAAAGAGTGTCGAAGTATTTGTAAAGCAGAAGAAAAATTAGAACAATATACTAAGAGTAAAATTATGAGAAAATATGAGAGAATTGAGGATGGTTATTCAATCTAGGAATGGAATCCCCACTTGTAAGGGATCAAGGGTGTTGAAAGCCTATAAAACTGTATACTAAGAACACAAACATAGTCAGCGACAGTTGAAATTCACTACTGGTTAGGCCCAACTACATTTTTCCTTTTGTATTCCTTCATGTTTACTTGCTTCTTGTTCAACACTTTCATGCTAAAGATGAATCTCAGGATACCATGAATGCCCTGTGTTATATCACAGTGTCCCAACAGACAGTGTTTTACATGTGGTTTTGTATATGATCATGAAAATCTTATTTCAGAGATTCCTGGTGACATTGACAAACTTTGATTATTATTGCAATTCATGCTTGTAAAATTATAATTATGTTTTTACATCACATTGTGGTGGTTTTCGTTTTGATTATTTTTGTTATGTGCTACCTATTATATGTCAATTGAATAATAGCCATTTTCAACTTTGAACTATTATAGATATTCAATCAATCAGCACCTGATAGTGGATAAACATGCAAGAGGGTTGCAATATTATTGCATTATGTCCTTTTCTCACTTACTATGCCCAGGTGGTTTAATTAAAAAAAAATAAGATCAATGTTTGTTCAAATTGTTTTTACTCACTAAAGAACACATTAAGAAAGACAAAGAGCTTTTTAATGATCATTTCTAAGTGCCTCTAAAGAGCTGTTAAATTGGATTATGAGGAGTGTTTTGGTAGTGACTGAAGTGTTATAAGAAGACAATACCTGCTTTGTGAAGTAAGGTAGATAAAAAATATTCAATGTTCCATGTTACTTTTCCTACACATGCTTTAATGAACCAGTGTGTATTTCTCTATTTCTTCATGAGATTGCCCACATAGTGGGCTCTTTGTCTTTCTTAAGGTGAATAATCTTGGCTTGTCTTCAGTTTGTGGAATGTGTTCACCTTGGCAAAACTGATTTGAGAAGAAAGACAATTCATAAAAAGCTTTTCATACTAAGGTTTAAAAACATTGATATTTATAACTTTTCTCGTTTCATATTAAGTCATAAATACCAAGATTATTCACTGTTTCACTGTTGTGAAACTTGAAGCTTTCCATAGAATTGTGCTCTCTCTCTCTCTCTCCCCTCTCTCTCCCCCCCCCTTCTCTCTGCAGTTTCAAAGGGTTTCTTTTTTTCTATTAGTTACCTGATGCTGGTTTTGACAGAAGTGATGAGCAAGGGATTGCTATTCATGAAGCTACAGCCAGTATAGATTAGTAGTTGACTGTATGCTTTGAAGGTAAAAAGCCCTGAGTTCAATTTTCAGCACCCTAATTCCACCAAAGGCACTGCCATAAAGTAAAATAATGGGAATTAAAGATAAATATAAGTAAAACTAGAGAAGAGAAGCAAAGAAAGAACAAATACACAGGGATTTCAATTTGATGATTATGAAGCTAGAGATGTGGCTCTGTAAATATACTAGCTGCTTTTTCCTAGAATCCAGGTTTGGTTCACAGCATCCACATGGTGTCTCACAGCCATCTACAGCTCTAGTTTTAGGGGAGCTAACACCTTCTGGTCTCCACAGGTATCAGGCAGAAATGTGGCATACAAACATACATGCAGGTAAAACAGTCACACACATAAATGCTAAAATAATACAATTTAAAAGGAATATAGGTATCTTCAATTAAAACTTATGCTTATGTACAAGTAGAGAATTCATTCAAATATATTTCCTGTATTGACACTAGTTCAACAGAGAGATTAAGTTGCTTATTTTCATATAATTTTTCATTTACATTATTAGTTATAAAATCAGAATAAATCAATTATAAAATGAAGCAAAATTAATGGTTTTCATTTTTGTTTTTAAATCTCCATCTCTAATTCACAAACTCTAATAAAAGATTGCTAATATAGTTCAAGAAACATTGAATATAAGGGTAGAATTGAACATCATTTAGCAAGAAGAATGAGCAGCAACTTTAAAAATATTGCTATTTAATAGAATCTCTACCTTTCAACCAAGTTATCATTCATTCATTATTATAAGTGATCTACCATTGAACTATCTAACCAGACATTTTCCTTTTTAATTACTTTTGTTCATACAATACTTTGATCGTATTCTTTCTCCTGTCCCACTCCAATATTCTTCCCACTAACTTTAAGCTCTCCCTGTCTCTCCCTCTTCCGCCCCCCCTGGAAGAAACACCAATCCAAAGGAGGGGTGGGTAAACCCAAATAAAAACAAACAGGCAGACACAAACAAAAGAAGGAAGGAAACTAATAAGAGAAAAAGTCTTACCAAAACAGAACAAAACAAAACAAAGGTGCTTACAAAAAAACACCAACAACAAAAACACGGAACATTTTGTGTTGGTCCACTACCACTAGGCATGGGGCCAGCCGTTGACTGTGGTTGACAGACAGTGATATTCTATTGAAGGAAGTTGATTTTTCCTTTGCCAGCAGATATCGGATCATGATAGCTTCTTGGTTAGGAGCTGGACTATATGATTTTTCTATTTTTGAAATGAAAATTACCAATTACATTTTAATAATCAACTTGCAGAAAAGTTCATGTTATTCTCTTAGTATTATTATGCTTCCCTTAAACATGTTAGCTACAACCGAGCAGTGGTGGTGCACACCTTTAATCCCAGACCTTGAGAAGCAGAGGCAGGCAGATCTTCATGAGTTCAAGGCCAGCCTGGTTTACAAAGTGAATTCCAGGACAGAGAAGCCATATTTTGAGAAACAAACAAACAAACAAAAGTTAAATCCATCCTTTGGGGTGCCATTCAGAAAAGCATTTGTTTTTGTTTTGTTTTTGTTTTGTTTTTAGAAAAACTAAGTGAAGGTGACAGTTTTAGCTCACTGAGAATTATTTTGACTCACTATTTTTAAATAACAAGCCACTGGAAGAATGAAGCATAGGAGATAAGCTAGATTTCAAGCTGACAATGCAATGAAACTTTACCACATAGGAACAAAATGAGAGAGGTCCATTGAATATTTTTATTTCCTCAACTGGACTTTCAATGAACATATTGGGTCAGAACTAAAACATTTGTGTTGCCATACGTATACAGCTACACATTAATGTATACATATAGTATATAATGACTACAGAAAGTTTAAAAGAACACATTTACTAAACATTTTTCTAGACTTTTTTTTTGAAAACTCAACACTGCTCAATTTATTTTTCTATGAAGCCAAAAACTAATAGTGAGTAATTAGGTTATCATCATAATCATTATTGAAGCAGGATGCTAGCTAGCTATAGGAGCTGTGTAAAATATATTGACTGCCTTCCTCCAGAGTAATTGCTGGACCAAGCCTCTTTGTGCCCATAATCAATTTTAGCAATAAATGTTCTCTAGCTTGAAGCACTTTGTCCCACAAAAACTCAAGAGCTCTTTGAAAAAAATGATATTTCATAAAGATTTTAATCATTGATGTCTTTGTCTTGTATATGGACAAGTATTGATTCATTGTCAGTTTTTAATCACCTCAAATCTCAGCTAACACAAACACTATTATTTCAAGTATACAGGTATGACACAGCAATTTTCTTTTCTTTGATAAAATTCCTCATGTGTTCCTAGGTTGCTCTGGGTCGACAAAGTAGATTTGCTGGTTGTAACTATGCTTTTTTTCTGGATGCCTAGTTGCCTCCTAGTGTGTAACACTCTCCTATGAGATAGCTAGGGCAACTTGTCTCTCTTTCACACCTCTCATCTTCTCCAAACCTGGCTCAGGTGTGTTTCGACAGAAAAAAAAATTCACACAGAGTACAGAAAAACTGGTCTAACCCTTTTGAGGCCAACATTTGGAAGTAGGATGCAAACCTCTCTGATGCATTTTACTTGTCAAAGCAAGTCAGGGGCTGACACAGATTCAAGAGGCAGGAAATGAGGAAGAGAAGAGCAGCGAGACCACATTGAAAAGGGCATGGGCTCATTAAAGGATGAAATATTTGGACCAATTTTGTTGTTAATAAACCATTTAGAGCAGATGTTCTTGCACAATGTAGTTCCCTTGCCAAGTAATATTTTCATATAAGAATAGCCTCTAAACAATGCCAATATCAGTCTTTCTGAAATAGTATAGTTAGTTAAAACATAATTAGTTAAAACATGTCTAATTTTATTAAAATTAAAATATGGCTTAAGTGTATCAAAATTAGAAGCCATCTTTAAAAGTCTAAAGACAATAGATGTGTGTCCATATTTCTTTGAGTGCCATAACAAATATTCTCTGATGTAGTCTCTTATACATCTGTAATGTGATCATTTTCTGCCCCTCAATAGAACCTATGCTTAAAGAACTGGCTTACTGCGATTAGGGTAATCATAAAATGAAATTTGATCCTAGCATCTGAAGGTCATTGTGCTTGTACTCTCTTCCACCTTCCACATTTTCCTGTTAATAATTTATTCAACTTTTAAGAATCAGTAGAGAAACTCCTACTTTCTGTTATTCTCCCAGAATGGAAAAAAAAATCTCTCTTATTTGTACCAGCAGCACATTTATGACACCAGTCTCAAGAGGATTATAATTATAATTGCTTTAAAGTACACCTCTTTCCGAGAGGGTGACAAAATCTGTGAAAACAATAGCAATAGGTAAAGGGGAAAAAACACCTTTCATCTCTCTATTCTTCCTGATGTGTGGGACAGAATGAAGCATGTGACTCATGCTGATTAAATGTTGTGTAACTTAAATACTTCTCTCCTTTGACATGTGATGAAAACAAGTGAAGTGTTATATAATTTAACAACATTTTCTGCACAATTGAGAAAAACCAGAAGAGCAGTTTAAATAAGTGCTATTTACTTTCAAGTACCATTTTCTTCAAAATAAATCCAATAAATGGAGGATTTTTAAAATGCAACTGGCATGTTTATATGTTTATGAAATGCCTAAAGTAAATGCACAAACCCAAAACTTATTATTTTATTTTCTGCTAATTTAATCCTCATCACCTTTTAGGACTTTAATTTTATTTTTCACTTTAGTTGATGATAACAAGAGAATAGTTCTCCAAACCTTTAGACAATATTGCCTTAGTTGAGTTACTGCTCAGGAGCAGTCTTCGCCATATTTGTTAAGAATGCCAGTCATATGGATATCCCAAGGAGTTAACAGAATCTCTGATGTTAATCAATATAACAATTTACAGGTTTCGTTCTTTTTTCAAATGTTTAGTCTTTGTGAGGATGTATTTATGGGTGTCTGCTTGGAAAGTGACTAGATGAGCACGTGTGGTCGTGTATATGTGGAGGTCAGAGAACAACTTTGGGTGCCAGTCTATATCATTACTTGACACAGGGTACTTACTGTGCTCAACACTGTGAATATCAGCCTAGGTTGAACCATCTTCACAGCCCTAAACCTGAGAAAAAGATCATAATGTATATGAAAGAAGTACCACTTTGCCCATTAGCTTGCCACAGATTCAGCCCAGCATAAAGAATAACTACTTTTGTCAAATAGCATGTGACATTAAGTAACTAAAGGGAAAGAACAGAAAGAACTGATTACATGAAAACGTTGCTATCTTGAGAGAGTGGGGAGATGACTATGTGGTTAAGAGCACCTCTTGCTCTTGCGGAGGACCTGGTCTAGGTTTGGTTCTCAGGGTCTCTTCGCACTGCTCCGGCTTCTGCAGGCATGTGACATATGCATAGAAGAAGAAGAACACTCATACCCTATGAACAAAATAGCAAAGTGAACAACAAAAACAAGTTTTAAAACTCGCATTTTGGAGATTATGTAGGTGCGCAAATTATAATTACCTATCAGTAATTCTGAATGATATTATAAACAAATCACCATAACTTAAAGAACATTTAGATAGCAAGAATGGTTAAGAGATTGGTAGGTAAAGTGTCTACATTTAGAGTTTATGTAATGCTTAATTGTGGTGACTTTAGAAAAATTATTTGTATTCTCTATGCCACAAATTTATTATGTGTAAATTATAGGTGGGTTTCCTTGGTTATTGTAGAACTTAATTAAAGCAAAATATGTAAGGTACACTGATGTTTGGCTCAAAAATTAATGAATAAATCTATGTGAAAATGATTCATATGGAAAAAGCCAGTCTTCAACCATGTACTACTACTACAATATTGGAAACATCTTCTGGTTCAACTTGTTAGAAGGAAATAGAAATACAAGAGGCATAGAAGCGTTTACTTACATATTCTATACTTTGTAACCTTATGAATCATTTCCTTGATTTAGTGTCTACAAAGTGGCCTTCAGTATAGTCTAATAAAATATTATGAATTGACCAAGGTTCACTTCCTCAGTTAGCAGCAGAATAGCATGATTAGGGGAAAAACAATGTTTTGTCACACACGTTGAACACATACAATTGCCCAGGACTGTAACTAGGAAAATATATATAAATTAAAGATTAAATATAAATTTATTATTTATTGAATACATGAATGTTAAGTCATTGCTTTTACATGTGTGAATAAAATTATACCACCGTAGATTTTATTTCATTCTAAGTACTGATAGATAATATTTCCTCAGTAATCTTATTTATTATGTCATATTTGTATATGACATGTATATATGTATATGTGTTTACATACTTCAAAACAAAATGCTTCATTTTGACAACTTCATACTATATTTTTATGTAAAACGCTTGTTGGAATAGATCATAACTCATTTATTTGCCTATCACTATGTGTCCAAATATAAATAATTTACTATGTGATTTAGTATAAAAATTAAAGGTATCTTTCAGTATTTCAATGTATATGGAACATATAATTCTTATAAAAAAGAGTTATTAAATTCAAATATTGTAAGTCTTCTATGTTACATTTTTTAATTTCATTATGGCTATATAAAATAATATATAATACAAAATTACCAAAGTTTTGCAAATTTTAGTTTTTGAAAACATGGAGAAATGAACTAGGATTATCCATGGTAATTTACAAATGGTAAATCAGAAGTCTAAGTAAAAAATTCATTTTTTTAAACAAAGTTTGTAAGACATAGACTTTATCAGACAATGAAATATGCTGACTTTGTTAATCATGTTTTTCCTTTATTGTTTGAAACAAACCATTTATAGACAATGACTGGATTGCCTTTGATTGTTGTGTTGCTACTGCTCAAGGTTGTAATGTGAAATCTGCCTGAGTCATTTTTTATGAACTTAATACTATAGCATACACATTGGTTGCTAGTGATTATGTTTTATAAAGATACACTGCTGAATAGAATGACATTTTGCAACTGGGGTGAATGTGAAAGTATTATATTATATAACTTAGCTGTTGAGTACTTCTTAGCTCCAAGGAATAACTTGGCTTTTTCTTCATTATCTTTGCAGCCAGATTTCAGTGCTATTTCTGGTACATAAGAGTCTCTAAAAGTATTTGATGCTAAGTGATAATGAATAAATACATGTTAATTTTCATCTGTTAAATCCTAAGAACATTCCAGAACTTCGATACTCCTGTTAAAGAAGAAAATGTATTCCAGTGATACATTTTGGTTTTTGCGATGACATTCCTAGAGATATAATTGGTAAATTAAGCCTAAATAAGAACATTTGGGCTTTCAATTCCTGCCTGACATGGATGTCTGCGACAATTTTTTTGCAATGTGTGAAGTGTCAAAATAGTGATGGTTCATCCACTTTCTCATTTTTCTCTCCCGAGTAACTAGCTTGACTATACAGGCAGATTCCCTAGCCCAAGAATTTCCAGGTGCATTTATTTGGCTAATGGCAGCTCTTAAAAGAAACATGAAAGAAAGCATCTAGAATGATAAGGACACTTGAGTGATGGGAGATCCTCTCAGGCAGCCTTCTTACTTGTTTAATTGTCTACAGGCCAAAAATTGCTCTCTTCTCTGAGTCTAGGAGTAAACATAGTTCTCTATTCTAGTGGTTTCATAAGACTCTATCTTCATCTTTGCAAACATTCTTTTGATAAGCTTTTACAATATTACTCATTCTTGCAATGGCTGATTGATCCTCAAAACAAAGTTGGAACCTTACTGCCTGGTAAGAACATTTAACATGAAGGATGACACAAGAAATATAATTTGAGTTTATCAAACACTTTCTCAATCTGGGACTATATTAAACACATTACATTTATTAGTTATTTAATCTTTATGATATCAAGCTAGATAGTGCTATTGATCACTCTGAATCTAAGCTCACAAGAGGGAATTGTCAAGAAGTATGAGCATTATCATTCAAAATACAGAATAAATTCATGATAGTTAGCATCTTTTAAGCATATCTTATTTTTTTAAAATTCCATTCTACATAAAATTTTCACATCATTACCACACAATCTGGGTAATACAATATTTTGTTTTTAAAAACTGAAATAATTAGGCATGGATTAGAAGGGACACTTGCCCACATTTCATAAGAATATAGAAGATTTGGATTTCAATAAAAGCATTGTGAATGTAGAGTAAATTTTATTCATAAAATTACAACTTTTGTGCTTTGTAAAACACATTTTATCAGAGTGAAATTTTCTTTCCAAATACTCTCTCTATAACACATAACCCTTTCAATCATTACATTCCTAAAATTAAAGCTGAAGCATGTTTTATTTGTCTTTATTGAGAGGCTTGTAAAGCATTATTAACATGTATTGTTCACAATTTGTACAGTGCTCATTCTTAAACACGCTAGTCCACAGAAGTATCATGAGGTTGTTACTGTTTCCAAGTATGATTGCTGTTCATTGAGCTATATAGCTTAAGATATATATATATATATATATATATATATATATATATATATATTCCTGTATGTATATTATGCTGCAATACAATTGTTGTTAAATTTTTTAAAACCATACTTAAGGAATTATATCACCTATGAAGAGTTCCTCTTTAAACTATAGTGGGCTGTTTCATTTTGTGCTGAGCAGTCAGTCCAGCAGCATTGCCTCCCCGGAGATCTTGAATCCTCACTTTTGCAGTCCTTTTGCTGTTTCCAGTGTCCAGACATTTGTAATCACTGAGCAGTCTCTTGACTTTTTGAGCAACAGATATATCCAAGGCTTGACCTTTTTGTAACCAGAAGGTCATGCTAAATTATCCGTGTGCTCTTTACCTCTTACTGGAACACTATATTGATCCTTCTGTATTTTCAGGTTAAAAGACTAATGTAACTCCGAATAGTTAGAGGCCCCTTAAACAGCTTCACAAATGCATTTCTGAGCTTTTCACAGTTGGGTTTTTTTTTTATTTTAATTGTTCTCCTCTTTGTTTATACCACCTATTAATATTTTTAACATTGTAGGGGCTCCCATGTTTCTTAGTTCTTTACTTACAGTACTATAGAAGGGTTGCTATTTTATGATCACTTCATCTTGCTACTTGGGTTAGCAAAGAAGTCAATAACCTCATGGGTGAATCTGCTGAGTAATGTCAAAAGTTCACTGAGTTCATTTAATAAAGGAAGCATTAGTCATGAAAGGAACTGAAGACAGAGAGCCACAGAGTCATGTGGAACAAAAAGGATGTGATACTTTCTTTTACAAAATCATTTTCTGCACTTGAAAGGAAAGCCATTAACGATGGGATTTTAGGAAAATAGGATGCTTTTCATTACCCTAAATGTCACCTGTGAACAAAAAAAAAGATGTTACAGATATCAAAGAAGAAATGGGATAGAAACAAACTGAGATTTAATTAAAATAGCCAAAGAAGCAACAGAGTAAGGGCGTGAATCTTCTATGAGCTTTCCAATCCACCATTTATTTCCTCATTCTCAGTGATTTATGTGCACAATTACAGTTCTCCTTCCTTACTATTCTTCTAGGGGCTACACTTATACTCTTATACTATTAACCTACTATTATAGGGGTTGTACTCATATACACTGCAAATGAGCTCAACATTTTCTATGTGATTCAATAGCATGCTAAAATTTCACATGTACCTAGTACTTAGCGCTAGATAAATACAGAAGCGCTAATAAAATAAAGGTTAAAATCAACCCATATTTATTAAATAAGAATGAGTTGCCCATCAAAATGCAATACCTACAGAATACAACATTTTTTCATTTAAACTTCACAAGTGTGCTCTGAGCTGTTATTATATCAATTTCCATTTTACAAATAAGTTCAAAGGTTTACTTGCTTTACTAGGATACCATAGCTAGTGAACAGGGCACCTGAGTACCAAAGTTAGCTTCTGCTGCCTTTGTAACCTGTGATCCTTTGCAGTATATTATCTATAATTCTGTCTAACAAGAAGTTGAGAGTAGTTAAAACCAAGTGCAGGATGCAGGAGTAATGAGATTTTTTTTTCTCTCTGTGGGGTAGTCATATTACATGTAGACTAAGCATCTGAAGCTCCGTGACATTTCGTTGAGAACTGCTTTCGTAGATGGGAATTTTACTCAAAAGTGCTTTGATATTTGCTTTTACATTAAAGCAAACATACATTAAAGGAAGCAGGGCAAACCCTGCTTCAGCATGTGCTCTTAAAGAACTGTTAAACCTTAAGATATTGAATTGATACTGCCATATCCAGGATGAATTCATTCAATCTCATTTGCTGGAATCATGTTTCTTCTGGATGAAAATATGGCCAGTGGAACAAATAAGACTTGGATTTCTGTTATGAGACTTCAGTGAATCATTGGTTATATATGTGCTTTGAAAACTGATAAAATAATAGTATCAGTCTCTTTTCTACTAACATGCTGATTCCTTGCACTAAGATCATCAACTAGTTATACTTGGGAACCTTTGAAGAGAGTAGTATCATCATTACTCCTCTTCCATTTTGGTCAAATTTGCCATTAAAGGGAAAATTACCGAGTCTGCGTCACATTTAGACTGTAGGTAAGATTCTCTAAGCTTGTTGGTCTTTACTTCTTTTCCCTAATCAAAGCATATGTTTGGTGCTATATGATATTTATATTAGGTGCTCTGAGACACATTTCATATTTCCCACCTTCTATTCTTTATGAATAAATGTCAGTTTCTCATCATTGTTCTTCTTGGTTTGTCAGAGTTTGTCTGGCAACCAATATAGACGCCTGGTATGGCCTAAGAACAACAATCTTTGCCAGAAAAAAAAAATACATGTGCTTATATTAAAAACTGCTATATCCGGAAGATGCTTCTTTTCACAATTTTAGAAGACACTCTTTTCTCAGTTGCTTTGATAAAACTTGCTGCTGAAATAAACAGCATTTCAAGTTGTACTTTAATTTACTTGGAAAACAAAATCTCAGTATTATGTTTACATTCTTGATATTTATGGTATTATTAGGAAATATACAGTCATCTGCTTAAAGAGTCATAAAATATCACAGTTTTAAGATTTGCTTATACATAATAGTATACATAATAATCATTTTAAAAATCTTTCAGCATGTTAATGTTTTGTACTCTTTTCATTCTTACACTGTAGTTTCAAAAAGAACTACTGGGGCATAATTTCAAAAAAATAGTTTGTAAAAAATTGTCCTTAGTTGATATGATATCACAAAACCTGAGCATACAAGAATGAGTAACTTGCCTGCAGAAGCCAGGATTTTCTTCATAGAACGCACCTATCTAGGCAGCTACAGGGCCAATCATTGACATTGCTATCTGATTGTGGGACAATCCAACTTTTATGTCTTTAATCATAGATAAATCAATATTTTTTCTTGAATACAGGGATTTTCTTGATAAGTAAGTTACAAAGTTTATTTGCAATCTAAGTGGCTTGTGAGTAGTGGCAAATCACTAATGTTAGGCCTGTTATTTGACACGCAGGAGAAAACAATTCATGATTCGAGTCCACAGACTGGTATTTCCACAGTTATGTTTTCCTGGATCCACTTATTTAATATTTGTGGTATTATCATTCTTGAATATGTTTTCCCAGTTGGAAGGAACTACTGTCATCTGAGCATTATGTGTCTGATTTACCAATATAAGCTCCATGCAGCATCTTGCATAGGTTTGTTGATGTTCCATTAATTTCAGTGCTAGATAAGCTAAGTCTTTGTTGATAATCTGGGTGATAAGAGAGCTGGAAATAATCTCACCAAGAGGAATTGTGGATATTTTTAAATGAAAACTAGAAAATATTTGGAGTGTCTGTCAGAAGAAACAGTATCTGTACAATATAACAGAGTAGAAAGATGAGGTTGAAAGAATAGCATGGTAAGATGGAAGGAGCAGAGAGAGGCTTCAAAAGTTACCTAGAACCAATGCAAAACATTGGATTTATGATTTCTAGTTTTGTAACAAAGGGCTGCACAGCCAAGTTCTTTGTCTCAACTGCTCCCATAAGATGAGTGCATTACTGTTAAGATGACGGAAACGATGCAACAGTGATAAGATCCATTTGCACAATTCAGTGTCTCCCATCCCTAGTTTCTCTAAGAATTTTAGGACTTCTTAGTGATTATAGTAATTTTTATGTTCTTTAATGGAATTTCTAAGTAGATATCCTAGAAAAATAAGTGGAAAACCTTATTAGAGTTATTTTCACCCTGTTTAATTCAATTTTTCTACCTACAGCCTCACCACACTGAACACCATGGATCTTATCTGATCCCAGAAGTTAAGCATGGTTAGGCCTGGATAGTACATGGATGGGAGACCAACTAGGATTACTAGGTATTTGGGTGTAAGACCACCTAAAATTACCAGGTCTGATAGGCTTCAAACTAACTACTGGCTAACTAACTAAAATAAATCAGATATTCTCAAAACTTGATTTGTTTTAAGATGAGAACAAGACTTTCTGAATTATTGTATGTAAGGTGTGACAAAAGGATGTTGAATAATATGACACGATAATTAAATTAATTACGCTCTAAATTTCAACTTGCTGTCATTAAGAGTTTACGTACATTTGTCCTAATGTTATAATTTCTTTGATCCTCATGATCAGCTTGAACTTTCTTTTTCATCCATTACTCCTGGCCACTTATTAATTTGATACATCAAATGCCCTTAAATATAGTTTTAAATTTCCAAAGCCTTTGTCATAGATATGAATCATAAAAAAATTGTAATTTCTTCAAGTGGGTGTGTTTTTTTTTTTATTTCAGTTTGGAAAGCAGCGCATAGACAACCTCTTCAGTGACCTGCAGGATGGGAAATGCCTCCTAGAACTCCTGGAAGGCCTGACAGGACAAAAACTGGTAGGAACCTTCTTTCCTTCTTTCTTTCTTTCCTTCTTTCCTTCTTTCTTTCCTTCCTTCCTTCCTTCCTTCCTCCCTCCCTCCCTCTCTCCCTTCATTCTCTTTCTCCCTCACTCTCTTCCCTCGCTCCTTCTTGCTCTCTCTTTTCTTTCTCATGTGTATGTATGTGGGAGTGGATGCATGTTTTCATGTGGACATACAGACATGTGTGTGCATGTGTGTGTGTGAAGGCGAAAGGTTGACTTAAAATATCTGGCTCAGTCTCTCTCTGAGGCAAAGTCTCTCCCTTGAACCTAGACTTCATCAGTTCAGCTGGTCTATTTAGTCAGCTTTCTTCTGTGGTCCCTGTCTCTGTCTCCTGAGCCCTCGGATCACAGACAGGTTACCATACCTATTTGGCAACTATGTGTGTGCTAAGGATCCATACTCTGGCCCTCAAACTTGTACATTGAAAAATTTCCCCAGTCCAGGAAATTTATTGTGAAATTTACAGTAACCTCAATGAAGTGTCAGACCTCAAAGAATTAGTTTTATTTCAGTTATCTAATAAAATTCACCAATGTATTAGATAAACAAGACAGTCTTATTACTGAACTAAATCATATTATAAATTTCTTTTTTGGCATTGTCTATCTTATACAGAATAATATAGTAAAAAATTCAGCAATACATTCTGTTAATAAGCAATATTTGCCTTTACTTTTTAAAAATGCTTCTTAAGGACTAATTGTATAAAATTTTATGCATAATGACTTTAAACTTATCTTTGTGCTGTTTTATATTTTGCACATATTTTAAATGTACCTGTATTTATAAATAAAATTATTTTTAGTACAGCATAATAAAATGTTAGTATTTAGTCTGATATCCAAAAGCAAATGAGATGAAAATGTAATTTCCTTTTGAGAAATTTAACTTGTATAACTTTAGAACATCCCTATGAAGGACATAACATGGTAATACAATGTTATAGGTCACTAAAGTCATGGAAGAGTCTGAGTTCAGTTGATGAAAGTCTCATAATGGAGAAAATCTCTTAAATCATAATCTCTTGACTTAGAAATCTTTTTAGATGTCTATTATTCTTGTAAGCAGGGCTTAGGACGCCATTCTACCTACAGTCATCCACTCTGCGTGTCTAATGAGCCCTATTCAGTTACTGCTTTAATCTTATCTCTTTTCCCTTTACTATAGCTCTCCAGCATGCGCATTTAAGCATGTGCCTGCACATGAGCACGACCCCACACACAAGCCAAGGCTTTGTATGTACTATAGAAACTCTAGCTGTCTATCAAAGTTAGATCTGGCCAAAATCCTATCTCTGAGTTGCCTCCTGCAATTTTCCCACACCAAGCCAAGTTGGTCCCTGTTCGCTCAGTCATTGCCCAGAATTTTGCTTTGTTGTCTTGTTTACCTATTTTGCTTTGTGTGCGTCTTTGTGTTCTGACAGTCCTTGAAAAACATTGGCTTCTGCTTGCTATTGAAGGCTTTTTAGAACAAACTTCTAAAATTAATTTCTCCCTCTTAAATTCCATAGAATTCATTTTTTTTCTTTTAATTACTTAAAATAATATTTTGGTACGTATATGGAAGCATGGCTATGAAAATGATTTTCAAATATTGTAGCTATGCCGAAAAGCCATACTTTGTGCATTCATTTTTAATTAACTTCAATAATTATATAGGATTATAATGTTACTCTATTAACTCAAAGTGATACATTTTTCTGGTTTACTAACCCATTTGTCTTATTTTTGAGATTATAGTATAATTACATTTCACCCTTTTCTCCTTCTGATTCACTCATATACTCCTCTCTACTCTCTTTCAAGTGAATCACCTCCTATTTTCATTAGTTGTTTTTGCATGTATATACATAAATACATGTATGTTCCTTAAAATAATCTGGTCTGTATAATATTATTTATATGCATGTTATTTATATGCATATTTGATATATTTTTATGAAATTTAACTTGGGTTGATGACTTCCTAAAATAAAATATTCAAATTCTTTACATTTAAACTTTTGTCAAATAGCCAGTTGGAAGGGGCAGTGTAGGCTTAGTCTTAATTTCACTTTATGCATATATGATGTTTAAGTGTATATGCAGAACATGTGCATTTTTATAATGGTGATAAAGAAATTAGTGCCTGTGAGCATCCAGCTACTCTTGGTAATTATGTGTCAGTTCTGTTCATAAATAAAAAAATAAATAAATCTCACTGTCTTTCATAAACTGTTCTCATTCTCTGCACACTAATGATGACATTTTGCTGCTTTTCTGTAGAAAACATGTTTCTGTACCTTTGTTTTCTTGATGTTTGTGGTGGTAAATAGAAAAATACTAAAATGTAGGCTGTTATCACTTGGACATTCATGGGGTAAAATTTTCTAAGATATGAAAAGTGGAGATTTCTGTTAATGAGGCTATGCTTGGAGATGGAGGAAGTGAGGGAACAAGACATTTATGTCTTTTACAAAGGATACTAGTCAAGTCATCTTGACGAATAGAAGACTTAGGATAAATGTTGGAAGCTTATCCAGCCAGTTTAAAGAATAAGGTTCTCTAGGGTATGGAAGTCTTAAGAAGGTTGGGAAGACTCTTGGAAAGTACACGGTAAAATTAAAAGTACAAAAGTACATTATTTATTCTATACATACACAAAGTAAAGAAAAGGTAAGAAAAGAAATAAGAAAATTCTGACTGCATAGGCCCAGCCCAAATGTTAAAGCCTTGCTCCACTGATAATTTCTGTAAATACATATTAATTCTTTTAAGATTAGAATAATTACATATACAAGTTGTATGGAACCATTGGCATTGCAAGTTGCTTAATAATAATGTGAAGTACCTTGCATGTACTACCAACTCCATACAGCAAAAATCTGAAAATACTATATCAAAACTCCCCATCTAACGTCTTTACACACATTCCTATTTAAAGTTGTAGAACAGCTATTTTTATTAGCTCTGTTTTAACAGGTGAGACAACCGGAGAATGGGAAGAAGTTTCTCATGCTCACATAGTCCAAAAGTGCAAGAGCAAAACGTTGAAACCAGGTTTTGGAGGTCATGACTTTTACTAAACAATAGCCTCCCTAAACTTAAAATGAGAGCTATATAAATCACTGGTTTCAGCAGCTGATTTGTTCTGACATTGTTTTTGAAGATATCAAGGAAAAGTTGTTAGTAGGAAATGACTTTCTGATATATTCCTGGAGATAGCTAATGAAAACTTGCTTTAAGGGAAATCCATCAAAAATAATAATTGTTATTAAATACAAGTATCATAACAATCGAATTTCTAAAACTTATCAGTTAGAAAAAATAAGGTGTTGTGTATTTTCATTAATTATGCAGATGCTATTATAAAATTAACAGATGGGATATAACTTTTGGGATAAACTAATTATAAACTAAGAAGCCTGGTTATTGAAATTTTGAATTCTAGTGACTAGGACAACTAGGTAGTAGTCAAAGAAATACTGTTCTTATTTAACATTACATATTTTGGTGATAATTTATTATTTGTGAATTTTATGCATTGTATTTTGAAAATATGCACCCTCTCCTTCCAACTCTGGCCATTAGCACCCTATCCATCCTCCTACACATTCCCAACTGACATTGAAAATCATTCTTTTTTTACATTTTTTTGGAGGGATGGGGTTTGAGACAGGATTTCTCTGTAGTCTTGAAGCCTGTCCTGGAACTAGCCCTTGTAGACTAGGCTGGCCTCGAACTCACAGGAATCCACCTGTCTCTGTCTCCCAAGTGCTGGGATTAAAGGCGTGCCCCACCTCTTCCTGTTTTGTTTTTGTTTCTTTTAAAACATTTCTTATTTTGCCATTGAGCCCAATTTCTGTTGCCAAGCTCGTATTGGTAGTGGGATCTGCCCTAGTGTGCAGCTAGTCTAACAAGAATCACATCATTAATGGAAACTGACTTTTCTTCTCCCTGTTTTTATCAGATAGCAATAACTCTGCAGATGGTTTTGGGATTTTATACCCACCACCTTCCTACTCTATATTGAGATCTTGTCTTGAACAGATCTTCTTGTCCCAATCACACATGTTTGTTTCAATGTGCATCCAACATGCTATGTAGGGAAAACATTTTTTTTTGTCATCAAAAACCTCTGGCTCTTATGACTAAGAATATCCCTAGGACTTGGAGTAAGGGATATAATAAGTATGTCCCATTCAGTGCTAAACATTTCAGAGACTCTCGTTTTCTGAATGCTCACTGAACATTTTGTGTGGAATAATTTGTATTTGACAATTCTGTACCTTATTATGATTTATCTGACAATGTATTTTTGATCAGACTCACCTCCATTTTCATCTCCTATGTCCCTCCCTCTATTATTCAACCTGTTATTCTTTTCTATTACCCCCCTTTCTTTTATGACTGAGTTAAATAAGGTTCGCTTGTTTGAGCTTGTATAAGTGGGCTAGTTAGTGAGTAGAGTGTGGGCAGTCCAAGAAACTCACATCTCCTTCAAACTTTTCTAAAACTTACTTTTCTATCTCACTGCTTACTTTCCTTATAGATTTTGTTAATGTTTTCCATCCTTGATGCTATTATAACAATATACACTGAGCTAAAAAAAAGTGAAGGCACAATCATTCCAAATTGTACTGTGTAAAGGGAAAATATGTGCTTTCTTTCCCAGGAGGTGGATTCTTTATGCTAAAGATGTGCTATGCCAAGGACAAATCCCAAAGCCTGAAGACTATATATATATATATATATATATATATATATATATATATATTTCACAGTATGTGTTCATTTAAATGTAAAATATTCAAGCTTAAAAGTGAAATTTATATTGGTCTTTTCAGGTAGATTTTTTTTTCTCTCTTTGTTCTCTAGTAAACACCATTTCTCTCTCTCTCTTTTTTTTTTAGCCAAAAGAAAAAGGATCTACAAGAGTTCATGCTCTGAACAATGTCAACAAGGCACTGCAGGTCTTACAGAAAAATAATGTAAGTGGTGACCTGAACAGGGTCTGAACACCAGGAAACAGCATGTTTAATGTTTGAGAAAGGGCTTTGGCCCAAATGTAGATAAGGCTTCTTAAGCTCTCTTGTAAATCGCAGAGGCTCTTATTCAGAGCCCCTGTGCTAGTTCCTTTGTATGTGCTTGCAGCTAATGTAATTCTGGAAGCCAATGAACACAATCATAGAGGACAGAGAAAGGTGAAACCTGTGCCTGCTATGACTTTCATGTTGTTTCTATATGTTACTTGATGTAGCTGTTTTAATAGACTGACTGAATCCTTCATGTAGCAGTATTCTGTAAAACAAAGAGACATGGATTCCTGAATGGTATGCCATGTTTTCAGTTCTACTGCTAACATACTTAGTGCGATTCAAGCTAATATTTGTGACACTAAACACACATTGAAAATAAAAGTTTAACAAAGAAACAACTACTATGAAGGGGAAGAATTGTTTGGTTTAGTATACTTGGATGAAAATATATATGATGTACTAGAAAAAAATAAACAATCATAACTAAATGAGTGATCAGGAGAGAGGAGATCTAGTCTCCTCTGAGAAAGACTGAACTAAAGTTTACATCATGACCTTGCAGGGAGATAGTTTTCCTTTCATATTAACTTCTACAAACTTTCTTATAGACCAATAGGTCTATAAGGCACTTTTGGTATATTTCTGACTATATCCAACACTCTTTAAAGTGTAATTTCAAAAATATTTACCATATATTCTTAAAATAACTGCAATACATAATAGATTTTTAATATTGTACATTCTTGCATGTATTTCTCAACTCGTCTAGTCATAGTAGGCTAACATAAAGGATATAAAATTGGAAACTGTAAAGTAACAGGTTGAATTTATGAATGTACGGTCATTGTCACGTTTAACATATGAAAGTTATCTTATTGAAACTTTACAAACATGATTGCTTTCCAGCTTCAAATTTTCGGTTTTTCTGATATTAGACTAAAATGACCTAATGGAAATAACAATTTTTCTAGCATATTAGGTAAAAGAGAAGTTCTTTCAAAAGTAAATACTGGAATGAATATAGATAAAATCTATTGAAAGAGTATCTAAAAAAACTGCTGTTTTGCTGAAGAGAATTCAAACAAATAACAAAAACACAGTATTATAGAAATCTTCTAAGTCTATAAATAAATCTTAATCATAATAGATTTTATTTAAAGTAATAGAATAATCATTTTAATAGTAACATATTTAATGTTAAACGAAGTATAAGAATAATATAAATACTTTGAATATTTAGAATAGTTATTTCATTTCTCCTCATGCTCCAAAGCATAGTAGACAGATATACAAAATAGCATTCACTTTCTATAAATTCTCCTTATAAAGTTGAGTATAAAAACACAACAGTTTAATAATTTTGTTTAATTATTCCGAGCTCAAATCTGTGCTGTCCTCCAGGCATTAAGAAAGTTCTATCTTTGCCATTATCAGTAATGTTATTCTTTAATGCTCTAGAATGTCCAGAGACCAATAGATATATCTGGTGCTATTTATAGTTAGAAAAACAATTAAGAAAACCTTTAATCTATAGTCTGTTGTGAGAACCACTAGCATAATGATCATAAAAGTCTAAGTTATCTTGTGAAGCCAAATGCAGTAATTACTGTCCTGAAACAGAAGACACATTCTGTACTGACTGGATATTTTTGTGTGTGTCAACTTGAAACAAGCTAGAATCACAGAGAGGAAGGAGTCTCAGCTGAGGAAATGCCTCCTTCTGTAAAATCCAGCTGTAAGGCATTTTCTCATTTAATGATCAATGAATGGGGGAGCACCCAGCATACTGTGGGTGGGGCTATTTCTGAGCTGGTGATTCTGGGTCATATAAGAAGGCAGGCTGAACAAGCCATGGGAAGCAAGCCAGTAAGCAGCTTCCCATGATGTCCTCTGCATTAGCTCATGCCTACCAGGATCCTGCTCTGTTTGAGTTCCTGTCCTGACTTCTTTCATTGATGAACAGCAATGCTGAAGTGTAAGCCTAGTAAACTCTTTCCTCCCCAAGTTGTTTTTGGTTATGGTGTTTCATTACAGCAATAGAAACTCAAAGTAGAACACATCCAAACCCAAAGTTCAAAAGACTATAACTGAGGATTAGTTCCATAAACGGGCACCATTGAAGGACTTAACCATGGATAGTGATGCATTAAGTGGCTAGTTGAATAAAAACACTTACTTTCTCTGAACTATAAAAGAAAATTGCTAACTTGATGAAAGGTGTAGCTTTAGTAGAGTACCATGAGATAGATGTGCAACACAATATGAATATATATATATATATATATATATATATATATATATATATTCTCAAACAATGACCTGGTGACTTGAATCTTCTCTAACCACCTCATTAATATCCTTCCAGTGTTGTTGATTGGATAATTGCCAACATGAATATGTGTTGTGTTTGTGGGGAGGAGGCTATATAAAATCACAGGCAGTGGACTTATCTCATAGAAAGAAAATAACAGGTTAGGTGGGTTTGGGTGTAAACAGGGCAGGATACAGTGTATGAAACATCCTAGTTGTTCTTACTCTGTTGTTCTGGGTGAGTCTTGAAACCGATACTAAAAATCCTTATGTTGTCCATTGTCTCGCATTGCTGAGCAAATAAGGAAGTCATTCTCTTTTGAGACCATGCTACTTCCATGTGCTGACAGGAAGCAGAGATGGTTTATCTTTACAATATCAACCAGGTAACAACATACACAACCCCCTGGGGCAGAAAAAGGTTAGAGAGTCATGGTC
>NW_024544518.1:0-23119 GCF_018167655.1 Microtus oregoni
ATCTTCAGTGCATGGTCAGAGATGAATTGTACCACATGTGCAATGGAAATATTTTCAGAAACAAGAAGTCTGTTTAAACATAAATTGAGTTGTTGTTGAATAGAAAGTCAAAAAAATGAGCCATCAAGTGTTCAAGATAAAGTATTTATAATATTTTGCAGTGATTTTACATTGATAAATGTTTTGAATATATATATACTCACATGTCTATATATGTCAACATAAAAAGATATATAGACATTTGTTTTTTGAGACAAGTTTTCTCTGTATAACAGTTCTGTCTGACCTGGAACTCATTCTGTAGACGAGGCTATCCTCTACCTCACAGAGATCAGGAAGGCTGTGCCTCCCTAGTACTGAGGCACCACCACCAGGTTTGGAATATATGTTTTAATGTTGAACTGATGAGTAACAGTTGTGCATATTTGTTGAATATAATATGGTGCCTTCATTTTTGTAAGCATCACAAAACCTTATTCATACTTATTAACATACCGATCATTTGATCAAGTTATCATTTTTGTGATGAGAATATTAAAATGCATTTTAGCAAGTCTAAAATATGTAGTATTATATCTGATGTCACCATGCAATATACCAGGGTACATGGGCTTATAATAACTATCCTTCTAGACTGTGTAAGTAATACTGACATTTTTATGTTATACATCTTTAGTGGTTTGGACAGTGAACAATGAGCAATGCCCTCAAAGAACATTTAGTCTCTAGTTGGTGGCACAGTTTGGGGGAGGTAATGAAACTTTTAGGAGGTACAGTCTTGTTGCAGGAAGTCTATCACTTAAATCAGGCTTTGAGGGTTTAAAGCCCCTCCTAATCCTTGTTAATAGTTGTCTGTGAGGTCGAAGATGTGATTGTTTAATGTCGTGCTTTGGCTGCCTGCTCATGCTTCCTCCACCATTATAGATGCCCCTTCTGGAATTATAAAACAAAATAAACTCTTTATTTACAGCATTTTATCACATAGATAAAAAGCAACTAATACAACATTGAAGTGAGTTCATTTATTATTTGTTTGTCTTTGCCTGTTTTATTAATAGAAAGGAACAATATTTTAAATGTTTAGGATATACTCTTACTCCCACATTTTGCAGCATTATTTCCAATAATTAAGACAGCTAAGGTCAATATCTATCAGTTAAAATGTTGTAAAATTTTAAAAAAATGAGAGAATTTTTTCTTCCTTCCTTCTTTCTGTTATACTTGAGATCATAATTGAGGGCCTTACCACACTGAACCACAAGCAGATTTTATAAAAAGTAAATGACATAGTTGGTTTGAGAGTTGCAATCTATGAACTATATTACCATTGGAACCCATCTATTCTCTGTTCCATCTAACTAACCAGCTTTTATCTAATACTGTGCAGTCCTTGTGTTCTTTAACAACATTGAATCTTTGTAATCTAGTATTACAACTCAAGTTGTAGAACTTGATACAGCCAAAGGGTTTTTTTTTTGGGGGGGGGGTCTTATAAAAATTTTCCATTTTAAATTTCAAAACAAGTGATTTCCATTTCTTTACTCTCTGCAATCAGTAAAAATGTGTTAATAAATATTAAGAGAGCAACAGCTTGGTTTAGTATGCTTAGTGCAATGGCTTAGTAGCAACCAGATTTCTAATTAGTCTGAACCTTCCTGTACTTTTAGCAGTAAATGATAATGTAAAGAGATTCTCACTATATTCTTCTGCCAGTATAAAAAGGCTGTCAAGGAAATGAAGCATATTCATGTTAAATATCATCACATAGTCCACTGGAGAATTATGCTAAGGATTTCTGTTCATAATTCAAGAGTGAAATTTCTTTGAATCACCATTCTTACAGTCATGTTTTTACTCTATTTCAGCCTACATTTAGACCTTAGTAAAAATAATTTATATGAAGGAACATGCTTTGAGCAAATGTTTACTTTTTTAAAGATATATCCATTCTTCATGCATTTCGGCTTAGAAAAATAGAGATGCAAAGAAGGCACTATAGATTGAAACATAAAATTAGGATCCTGGCTTATTTGAGATTATTGGGCCCTGAGCATCTAGTCAAACAGGTTAAACTAGCTTTCTGCTTCTCTAATAGATAAAACAAAATATTTGCTCTGGAAGCCACTGAACTTATTCAAACTCAAAATATATCTTTGTCACATTTGTACATAGTTCTGAACTGGAACACAACCCCCTTTATAAATTAGTTGCCAAATACACATTGATCACTATATATATATATATATATATATATATATATATATATATAATATATATATATATATTAGTCACTATTCTCAGAGGTTGAGTTTAATCAATAGATGAAATGCTTTAAAATATCCAAATGATGAGGTACTTAAATAGTGGAATTACAGGGCATTTCAAAAACTCTAGATTTTTAGAGCAACATGAAAAGTATACTATCTGATAAAAATGAAAAAAAAAATCTGAATTCTTCTAATATGTATTGAGAGCAATTTCTTCATTTTAATATTTGTCCAATCATCATTGGCTTTCTAGTTTGAACTTATTGGTTGCACTATTAAACGTATTTTTTATTCTAGGGTCCTATCTTTATGCAGTGTTGCATCAAAGAAACTGTTTAAGAATAATGCTAAAGCCGAATTTTCTCAATTAGCATACTGAGTCTAACATAATTAAGTCAAGTAAATTTGAAGAGGCCCCTTCAATTCTATGTTGCCCAATTACATCATAAAAAGCGAAAGGGTTGAGGTGTATCAGTGGACCTGAAACTGGACTAAAATCCTTGTTTTAATCTAGAGGTTCTAATTTTAGTTTACTTTTTATGGCAGAGTCTTCCTTGTATTAAACTTTGTTGGAAAGACTTTCATTGCTAAAGAATAAAAAAAAAAAAACGGAATCTCTGGGCACTGTGATCATCATGATACCATATAATCTTTACTTTAATTCAGAGATGCTCAGTGTTCTTACATGTATGCGTGTGTGTGTGTGTGTGTGTGTGCATGTGTATGTGTACATGCGTGGTTGTGCCTTAAGTTGAAATATGTCTTACATGGTATTTTTTCTCAAGGTTCATTTTATAATCTAAAAGTGTTTACTGCAAATATGCAGATGCAGCAAAAATATACAGATACAAACAGTAATCATAAACATAATAATGAAAATTGGGAGGTTGGAATGGTTGTGGATTTGCAAACAGCGCATGCAATGCAGGCATGCTGACATGGACATGCAGTCCCAGGACTGAGCATCTAAAGAGGAGGTTTCAAGTTAGAATATAGCCTGGCCTGTGCAGTAAATCCTGTCTCAAGGTGGAAGAGAGGATGAGGAAGAGGAGAAGAAGTTGCAAGTAGAGAAAGGAAACTTCCAGTCCACAGTCTCTGTGATCCTATATTCCTTTTTAAAATTATTCATAAGGAATACTTCAATATCATATTTCTTATCTAAATAAATCCAATCTTATATATAAAAAATGAAACAAAGGAAGTTTCCACATAAATTTTCTTTGAGTGCTTGGCCAAAGTATCACATAAGGAAGAAAAAGCAAAGAAATGGAAAATAAGGTTTTTTATTAAAACTATCAAGAATTAAACATTTTATTCAATAATCTTCAGTTATACCCAAAAGATGAAATTATTTGCTGTAAGTATGTCTGAAGTGTATGGGAGTTAGTATACCCTTCCTATTTCAAAGAAAACATGTTTGTTACAAAAATTAACATATTCAAATTATATTTTTGGGAAAACAATTAAATAGTAATAACTGTGTTCTTACACATTTGTGTGTGTTTGTGTGCGTGCACGCCTGTGTGTGTGATACATACACATGAGGACATAGGTGTTTTCACCCATACGTGTGTATGTGAAGGCCAGAGAAGTATAACTTTCACGATTTCCTCTCTCACATTTATCCTTACTCCCTGAGGCTAGGTGTCTCAGTAAGCAGAAGCTTTAATAGTTCTGCTAAGTTGGTAGACCAGCAAGCTCCTTGGATCCTTCTCTCTCTGACCCTTAATGCTGGGGTTATAGATAAGTGCAGTTACCAACTGATTTTATATCAGTGCTTGGTATTTCAACCCAGATCCTCATGCTTGCACAGCAACTCTTCTTACTTGCTACATCCCTTACTGAGCTACATCCCTAGGCTCCTAATCAAAGCTCTGATTCAACTCTGAATGGATTATTCTATATCATTGTATAATTATGTCATAACTAATGTTAACATTTAAACTTTAAAATCAGAAAAATGCATATTACAAAAAGTGATATAAATTTATACTCCTAAATATTTGTATCCACTGTAGAAGATGACCTTTTTTCTTAACACAGTTCTGTTTAAGGTCAAAGACTATAGAAGATAAATGAACTAGTGTACATTTTAACGATAATTTCCTTTCTTAAAAAGTTTGACACTTTGAAAGTACTTGTTTTAAATTGTAAAAAAAAAAACTTTCAAAATTGTAACTTGTTAAACTACAGGGTCTGAAAGGCAATTTAGAATTTATAACGCTCAACATACATAATTAAATACAATTTCTAACTGTGGCCACAATTTAGAAATAAAAATTTTAAGTGCTTTTGAAATTGCCTAATGAGAAATAATACTCTGAAATAATATCCATCATAAAACAGAATTCCATATAATAATGTGCAAAATATTAACATAAGGAACAACTATTTCGATAGAATTCCATAGATCTTTTCTATCTGTCCATAGATCCTCGGAAGGTATTACAGGAAAATGCTCTAATAATGCTCAGATACATATGCATAGTGCAGAAAAAATGTGTACAGTAAATTGGACTGGTGTGAAAGATAATTATTTAGGATTTGTCACATCAGTTTATTTGTTTTCTACATTATATCTTCCCAAGAAAGTGTAAGTGGTTAAGTTTCAGATTTATAAAAATTCATAAAATAGGCCTTACATAGTTATATGACAATGTAGAGTTATATTGATATTTTGTATTTTTTAATATGTAATTTTGTATTTTGACCAATCTTTGTATTAATTTTTGCAGTAAACTCATCATAAATCTTTGTAAGATAATACTATAATTTACATATTTCCAGATTATCAAAACTACTAATTTCCTTTACATACAGACATAGATACACATATTATGAACATAATTTTAAACCAACAGCTACAGTTCCACTATCTAGAAATAATTGAAAAGATTAGGCTAGACCAATGTAACAGAAAGCAGATAAACCTGTTAGATAAATAACATCACTAGCCTTGCTTCAAACAAATCAGAATTTTTGTGCTAGAGTCTCATGAAAGGGATTCAACACCATGGAATTAGATGATAGGTATTCCTGGATTCAGAGGAAATTGTTGCTGTGAGACTCTACACATTACACAGAGAACTTAATACACAACTACTAAAATAAAATTTCTACCATAATGAGCTTGGCAGAAGTGAAGATACACTAAAGAGACACTTGTATCTCACAATCTGACTATTGACATGATGGACTCTTAAAAACTGGTAATTTCACCCGAAATCTTATGCTAAGAGAAAGAAAAGGTGCCAGCCAAAAGGAGGACCTAAGACTGAAGCCAGATAGTAAAGGGGCAGTGGTGGCGAGGACCACATCTTGACCAGGATTCTCCAATGGGACCTGCCTAGGTCCCTACGCCCAGGAGTAGATAGCCAAAAAAGAAAATGAATTCAATGGTATTTTTAGAGGTTCTGTGTCTCACAATACTTTGCCTGGGCATTATTTTTTTACTTCATGAATACTTGACTTATTATATATTGTCATTTTCAATATTGTTTTAGGGCTTTCTGCATGGGGGAATGTGTGTCTCAGCATTTGTGAATGTGGTGTTCTTTTTCTTTGGTTCCTTTTTTCTATTTGATATGTCATATCCTGGTTTATTTTTATTTTATCTTATTTTCATTATTATTATCATTTCTTAGATGTTTGTTGTATTCTAAGGAAAGAGAGAAAGAAAGGGTACGGATTTGTGTGTGGAAGTGAGAGGGTCTGGAAGAGTTAGGTGAGGGAAAACCTTAATCAGAATATACTACCTGAAAAAAAAAACTATTTTCAATTCAAAACATAAGTATGTTGAAGAATGTTTTTAAATGAGAAAGAATTTTTAAAATATGACTCAACTGCCTGCCTTAAATATCATCTAAATTATTTATCATATAAATTATGTCTGATAGTTACATACTTATGAATAAGGTAAAAATGAAAGATCTTTTTTCATCTTGGGGCACATACAATCCAATGAGAAATAAGTCTGCAAAATACTAATATCTCTGAAGTTAGATAGACCATAAATTGGGGTTTCATCTATTTTCTTTTCTCTCTGTTATTTCTGCACTTAATATCACTCATTTGGTTCTGCTCTCTCCACCTCTAACTAGCTCTGTCATGTCCTTTATTATGTATTAGAGCTGAATGCTCAATGTAGATTTTAAAAATGTATTCCTTCCCTCCTAGATTTACCTTTTAAAATATCTTTCTTATTTTATCAAAACATTGATTGCAACCACAACATGGGACTCAGCACTATAATATTATTGCTTGTCTATTTATTATATTTCTTCATATGCTTTTGTCATCCAAAACCATATTAAATCATGTATTTGTTTTCAAATTGGGTACACTCAGTATTCAAATTGAATAAAGTCTGCTCTTATCACTTAGCTTTGCAGTTAGTTCCTTAAAAACTCCAATAATTTTTTTTGGGGGGGGGGGGGAATCCCACTTATATGTACCATTCCAATAATGAATGGCAATATTAAATTTCTCTCCTTAATATGGACCCTTCTAGAGGCTGCTCCATTTACTTTATACTTGATATGTTCTTTGAAAATTAAGGACATTATAGATACAGATTTCAGTATGTATATTTTAAGACTTAAAGTGCATTGCATATCACATTAAATTCTAAAATGATTGTTTGTAAATTGCCTAAAATGCTTAGAGTTTAAAATGGCAATTTCTGCAATGACACTATATACAAAAGAGACATGTGAATAACCCTAAGGTTACTCAAACAAATAAAAGGGAATAATGCCTTTGAGAGCTATGTGACTCATTCTATCATTTATATTCTAAGTACATAAGGACCTTTTCCACTTCTATACTGAAGTTATTACTAAGATTTATATATTCTTTGTACTGTAATATTATATACACTAAAATATGTTTGTAAAAACAAACAGGGAATAAATTAAATCTTATGTGCTATAGTGTATTTAGATAAATTACAGTGTTCTTATATTATAGCTTAATACTGACATTCAACAAAATAATAATGTTCTGTATGTTGACATTAGAAATTACAAACTACATTTTAAGTTGGAAAACCACAGAGGCGATTACTGAGTATGACATAATGGTATGTGTGAAAGATATATATGTATAACATACACCTTGAGTTATACATTATTATTTCTCGAAACTGAACTAGAAATGGAATCTAACATGTAAACATTTAGACTTCAGGAATTTTTCCCAAGCCTGATCACATAGTACAGTCTCTAAAGCGACACTTATAAAATGCGCAGTCTTAGGTCTCTACCTGCAAGGATCCTGCTTTAATTGATTTGAGTGGTGCCTGGGGATTTTCCTATGTAACCAAGATCACTAATTACCATCTTAGCAGAATTTAACTCAAGAACAGTATCACATTTACAGTACACAACAGTGACTATCCCTGGCATTGTTTAGGCTGACTTGACTGTAGACTAAAGGTCACAGATTTCCTTGTGTATTTTCACTGTCATATTGAAAAGATAAAAAGTTCTAAACTGAAGCCAATGTTAGAGCAAAAATTACCTCTGGTCAAGAAAATGAAATCTCAGGCTTAGGAAGAGACCTAATATTCTAGTAGGGTGGTGGGTTCAATCATCTGGCCCAGAGACCACCCCAGGAAAGGTGGCCACAGCTTAAGCCGTGCTACAAAGATACACAGAATAACCACTTCTTGAATGAGACACCACACATTTCCTTGCCAGAATTGCAACACTTGGTTGACTAGCTTACTGTGCCAAAGGATTGCTACTGCACCAAAATCTTGTAGCTTGTAAATTGGCCTGCTTTGAAAACAGTATAATCTTTTTTATCGTTTTATCTCTTTTCAAACTATGCTTTCCTTATACACTTTGGGCTTCCTTATGCTTTTTCTAAAGCCTCCTTTCCCACCACGTGACTGCCTTTCCACTGTGTCTGACCTCTGTGACACCTTAAATTGCATGCCTTTTCTTCTCCCTTCCATTCTCTTCCTCTGGGTAGCTGCTGAAAATTTCAGTTTTTCTGCCCTAGGGTTTTTTTTTTTCCTTTTTTAAACACTAATAAAGTAGTTTCTGGGCTTGTGTTTGAGTCCATTTATAAAAGCTTTTACTAAAGAGACGAAGAACCCCAATAGGGGACCTTGATTTCCCCTGCATCATTTGCAGACCACAAAGGGCCCCACAATTCTAGTAACACCAAGGATGGAGGAATGTATTCCCAGGGATTTTAGACATGGAACATGTAAGAAACATTAAATATTAGTCTTTTTGATAAGTCCATAAAACTTTCTTTTATGACAATGAATTCAAATCTTTTTCTCTCTCCCCACTTTATGAAACTTCTGTGCAAATATTTTTATCTCTTTCACATTGTAAAATCTTTATTAAAATGTTTTAAACTGTCCCTAACCTGGTAAGTATTGTATTCATACAAAGGTTCTGCTCGAGTCTTAGAACTTAAATGACTTAAGTGACCAACCATTTCTTGGTTTCCTTCATTTCTTTTGTTCAGATTTTTTGTTTGCTTTGTTGGTTTTCATTTTGTTTTTTCCCCAATATAATATTTCTTTTTGATTATATGGAAATTTGACATAATGCATCCTTATCATACTCATTTCCCAAACCTGGTCCACACCTGTCCTGGTGACCTCTCCCACAACAATAAAAAGAGGAAGAAAAGAAATATATACCAAGTCCATTTTGTGTTGCCCGTATACTCACTGGAGTATGGTCAAACACACAGTGGCTAAGCCCTTAAAGAAAACCAAGTCTTTCCTTACTCTCTGCCCCACCAGAAGCCATAAACTGTGAAGAATTAGACTTGAGCATCTCATAACAATCTTTAAGAGTTTTCATCTACTGCTTTCTGTCTAAACCTTTCCTTTTGTGGGGGGTGACTAACAAATCTTGAAAGACACAGTTACTACCTGCACTGGAATAAAAACCAAGTGTATTTCCTGCCATGGTGTGTTTCTTCTAATTTTGTGACTAGTATGCCCTCTCAATCAAAAACTTTGCCTTGTTGGGACACTATAATTGGAGTGGTGATCTTTTCCTTTGCTGTCCAAATTATTTCTAAGAGAACATATGAATGGCATGCTACCCTGAGCATTGCAAGTTTTGGCTGCAATTCAAATTCTACCTTCTACCTATATGGCCATAGACAAGTTATATTGCCTTGGTTTTAACTTCTTCATATGTAAAATTGAAGATAAAATACTTACATCATAGAAATAGTGAGTGTTAAAGCAAGGTAAGAAAGTAACTAACTGGTCACAATACCTAAGATCCATCAAGCACTCAGCAACTGGAAGATAGTATGGAATTCTAGCCATATCTTTAAAGGTGCTAGATGAATAAGAGACAAAGATAAGACTTGCCTTTCAGAATTTCTATGTGATATATTTATAAAAATATGAGACATCTAGAGAAAATTGGTTAAGTTCTGAGTGTGCAGCTCAACAGGAGTAACAAATGTTATCAACCTCATAAATAACATCATATGAGGCAATGAGTTATTATTGTAAATTTATCTTCAAGTTATACCTCTTAGGTGTTTTCCTTGAACCACTGTATGTTTAGAAATACTTTTTATCCAGAGAAAGATTATTAGAAGTCTTATGATGGAGATGGTTATAAATTATTATTGTTTGAATAGGACCAGGAATCTTTGGGATAGTCAAATGGAATCTGCAGCGTGTTTTAAACAGAATAAAGCAGAAGGACATATTTTCTCTCAGTTAAAAGTCATTGACTTCTGAATAAACGAATGAAAAACCACTTGAATGATGTAGTGAGTAAGTAACAAATATCTAACTGTTCATAAAATGGAGGCAGAAGCAAAAGAAAGTAAGATAAGAGGCAGACAGAGCCTTAAATAAATAGGCAGTTTGGTTGACAGCTTAGATTATATACAAGGCTAAGACAGAGATAGCTTGTCTGAAACTAAATCAAAATAGAGTTGAAATTAGAAAGAAAGGCATGTTCCATATATATATATATATATATATATATATATATATATATATGGAAAATATATATATTTTATGTCAGATCTTGATTAATATTTTTAATCAATATATATATATATATCAAGATAAAAGGATCAGAATTGACTCTTAGTAGAATCAGAATAGTTTTAATGAAGAGGTGAGATGATTTAATTGACCTTTCTGAAAGGTTGTTTCAAATGCTGTTAATAGAGCAGATAGAAGAGGACAAGAACATAAGAGGGAGATCAGCTAGGATGCTATTTCAGGACACTTTGAAGGAAAGAGTAGTGGCATATAGAATTGCAAAGGTTGAATGGGAACACATTAATTTGTAGGTTAAGCCAAATCAATCATACAAGCAAAATGGAGTCTACATAAATATTACAATCATGAATAATTTATTAGAATGCTAATAAATATAGGACAGAGGTATGGTTTTATTGTATACATTTAAATAGAACTAAGGCCCAAGTTTTCTAGAAAAATGTAAAAATGTCTTGCTCCGTTCATTTTTTGAAAATGATTATGTCCTTTGACCTTCAGAATAGCAAAATTCTAATGCAGCAAATTCATGAGCAAACGTCCTGTTCAATATTAGTTGACCTTTTGACGAAATTTGACCTAGCTTTACCATAAGGAGATTAATTACTATGATATCCATTTCATTGTTGTGAAACATCTTAAGCCAATGCTTATTTGCGAAGCCACTTGACAATATTTTGAGTCTTTAACTTCAAAAACATGTTGGTATTCACATGACTGATTTGTCAGTGCAAGGCTGCATATGAAATTTGTTGTTTGATTATATGAATTATTTTCAGCTTACGTTTTTATGTCAGATCTTGATTAATATTTTTTTTTTTAGTTTTTTGTTTCTCAAACTGGGCTTCTCCATATAAAGCTCCTAGTTGTCCTGGAACTCGCTCTCTAGACCAGGCTGACTTAGAAATGCAGTTTCCTCACCAGTGCTGGGATTAATGGCATGCACCAATGCCACATTGATAATAAGCCTTTCTTTTCTTTTTTTCTTTCCTTTTTAACTTTTATTCTTCTCTCATTCATTACCTGCTGACCGCACTTTCCTCTCCCTCCAGTTATCTGAGTGCCTTCCCCATTTCCCCTTCTCTCCCAGATCACCTCCTTCTACGTCTTTCTTTAAAGAAAAAAAAAAACCAGCATCTCAGGGATTTTCACTGAATATGCCCTAACAAGATATAATAAGAGTGGGCACAAACATACATCTTAAGGTTAGACATGCCATCCCAGTAGGAGGAGGAAAAGTGTCCCAAGTGGCAAGCAAAAGAGTCAGAAAATACCCCGCCCCTTCTCTCACACACACACACCCACACACCCCCACACACACACCCACACACACACACACACACACACACTCGCATTGTTGGGAGTTCACAAGAATAGCAAGCTATACAACCATAAGTTATATGCAGAGGACTTGAAGTGGAGAAGGGATTGTAGGAGTCAAAGGCTGGAGGATACTACCAGGAGAACACAGGACACAGAATCAACTAAGCAGGGCTCATAGGGGCTCACAGAGACTGAAGAGACAGACTCAAACCCTGTATGGGCTAATAAGCCTTTCAATATCAAGTTTTCTCAATCAGTCTCATCCCCTTCAATTCTCATTTTAAGTTGTGCCAATTTGTCATGTACGTTCAGTTCTAGGAGAAAAATAAAGGTATTTATCTGTATGAATTTCTAGTGGGGGAGAAAGAGTGTTTTAAGTTCCTTCTTCCTTCAAAACCATTTTTCTGACAGAAGGCTTTTAATTTTAACTACGCTCAGTGTTGACAATTCAAACACTAATACCTGAGCACAAAGGAATTTTAGAATGTGTAACAATACCTCTAAGGAAATGTTTAGTATAGTTAAGAAAGTTTTCCAACATTGAAGAAGAATCCAATTACAAAAAATTAACATAATATTTAAATGACAAAACACTTGTGAATGAATGCTTATTAATGTGGAACCTTCAGAGATGTGAAATTTTCAATTGCATGCACATTCATTTGAATGTGCTTATTGAATTTAGCTAAATAAGCCTATTTCATAAAACAGCCAAACAAAAGAAATAACCAACTCTTTATTTTTTCCTTTCGATTGTAAATACCATTAGTCATGAACTCAGAGACACATTCTCTGAGAAATTTATAGCTCATCTATTAGTAATGTTATATAATAGTCTACTCCGAAACCTTCATGGCTTGCCTTACTCCACAGTACCCTATTTAATAGAGTGTTTTTTTTTCTTTTGCTGTCTTTATTTTGAGAAAGGGTAATGCTACATAACCCAGGCTTTCTTTGAATTTTTGATCCCCCTGCATCAGTTTCCCAAATGCTCTAATTACAGGCATGTCACCACAATGCTTGACTCTTCTATAGAATTTCACTTCTACCTGCTATTAGCTATCAGAATGGAAGAAAATAGTCCTATAGGTACAAACTATCCATGACCTTTCAAAAGCCCAACCATGCCAATGATTTTAAAAGTATATTTGAAACAATAATAAAGCTTTATGTGAAGTTATAATATTTAAACACTTGGTTCTACTAAGTGGCATTAATTTTATCATCAAGCACTAAGAGCTGTACATTTTCATTCCCATGAGAAATATGAATCATCATAGAGCTTATGAAGACTCTTTAATTCACTCCTTCTTTAAAAAATAAAATATTTGTAATTTTAATAAATAACTGAAACAAACCTTTTAAACTAATTTTTTGTACAAAATACTTTAGCTTGACGGTAATAAAATTTCACACTGGAAACATGAATATATAGATAGAAATATTAAACATCTTAGGCAAAAATAACTATCTGAGCAAAAACCATCTTCTAGCCTTTAATATAAGATCCTCTATCTTTATGTTGTTAGATTTAAAACTACCTAAAGTTATTCTCTCTACTACGTGAGTTGCTAGATCTAAGCAGTCAGTCTCCAGCTATAACCAACATCACATCAATGGAGCAACAGTTCCAATGAGACCAACGTTTGTTGTCAATCAGCAAGATTATACTTATCAATTAATGATGCCCCAGGAATCCATTCTAAATTTACTTGGACATCTGACTGTCTGAAAGAGCAAGGATTGGTATTCAGGCATCTGGACTAGACTGCCCTTGGGGGCCTGACAGGCTATGCATGTCCTCAGCTGCAGCTACAAGAGCACTTCTTGTGCACTTTTGCTATGTTCTCTTTTAAAAGGTGCGCCTTGCCTACCCCCCCTTTCTCTTCTGTCACTCTTGTGCCCAGGGATCCGTCTCTGTGCCCCTCTCTGCACTCTCTCTGTCACCTTTTCTGCCTTTTTTCTCTTTTCCAATAAACCTTCCATGTGAGCTCTATTATATGGTGTGAGTTCTTCCAGTCATTTTTATATACACACCATTGGTGCTTTGGGACTGGGTAGGCTCTCCTGGAGTCCTGAGGTACACCGGGACCCTAGAACCTGGTCCACATACGACAGCCTCACTGCTCCAATTAACAGAGCACTGGGACCCTCCATCCAACATCAACATGATTGGTGAGCCCCCTTCTTCTTCACCTCTGACTATTTCCCATGAGTGATCCATTTCTCTTCTCTCAGGCATGGTTTCCTACCTTTTGGCCTTGTCATTTCCTGGTACCAGGCAAACATGGCTCTCTCAGGCTCAGAGCTCTCTTTGCGTGATGATGCATGGGACAACCTGTGACTACTTATTCTGATACTCTGAATTCTTGGGATGCTAAGAATTGCAGACGTTTGGATCTTATTTCTCTACCTCACTCATGGGAAGTGCATCTACTTTTTCAGTCAGACCAATCCAAATGGCTGCTTTCCTGCACTCTATAACCCAATATTTTATGGAATCTTTGCAACATTCTGCCAGAGATCTGATAAATGGAAAGAGGTATCACCCTTTCATTCTTCTGCATTCCCTCTCCCTCAGTAGACCTGATGCATGCAGCATGTTTGCTCAGTGGCAGGGTCCACCAAACATTTTATGCTGGGACCCTAATCACCTGCTCTACCCAACAGAACTGCTCTCTTCCACCTGCAACAATTCTGCTTTCTCATTTACTGCCAGCTTTGTCTTCCATTCAATACTGGCAATTGGGTCTCTGGTAGGGTTACATGCATCTGACCATTCCCCTGGATGTGAGGTTTCATTTCTTGAAGACAGTCTTCTCTTTGCCTTCTGGCTTTTCTCAAAGTCCCGGCTCCAGGCAACTATGTCTCTGTCTGACTCAGAGCCATTGGCCCCTATTCCTGTGTGATAATGCATGGGACAGACTGTGCCTACTTAGTGTGATCCTCTCTGAATTCCGGGGACCCGATGAATTACAGCCCCTGGGTCTTCTCTATGACACTCATGGGAACTTTGTTAGTGTCTGTAGCACTTTACTCCCTTTTGGAATGCCTTTTAGAGACCAACTGACCACTCCTTTCAAATCAAATTTGGCTTCAGTATTCCCTGGATCAGGCAATCGGGAAACTGAGAAAGAGTTCTCCACTTTCTTTTTTCTTCTATCTGTTCTCCCTTTATAATTGTCCTGTTTGTTTGCTGCAATATGCGAGACTGAGGAAGTCAACTTCCTCTTGCTCGGCACACACTGGTTCTCACTTTCTTTTACTCAATTTCTGTTTCCATTTCGACCTGGTGATCTTTCCCATCACATTTCCTTGCCTTCCTCAGGAGACAGTCATACTAGTTTAGTGCATTTTTTTTTTCTGTTTCACTTTTTACTATTGACTGCCATCAGAAATTAACCACCTGTGTCTCCTGGTATGTCGACTAGAAAGAGGGCGTTAACGTGATGCAATGGGGATGAAAAAGGAACAGGTACTGTCAGTTCTAGTGTGTTCCAGGTAATTGATTTGAGTTCACCTCCAATAGCATCCTTCCAGTTCCAAGAGGCACCGAACGGTCCCTTAAAGCATGGACAGTGAAGTGCAGCAGCCAGCTACCCAAGGATGTGGACAGTACCCCAGCTTTCTCAGGTTCCCAAAAGATGATAGACATTTCCCAAGTCAGCCAGAAACAGTCTTGAGATCACGGCTTCCTCATCCTTGCCTCATGTGCTACTCCTTTCTAATTCCTTGTCTTTTATGATAAACAAAAGGGAGGAATGTTAGAATTCAGGCATCTGTGCTGGCCTGCCCTTGGGGTCCTGACAGAATATGTCCCAGCTGCAGCCACTAAGAGTACCTATTTTACACATACACTACGTTCCCTTTTAAAAGGTGGGCCTTGCCCACCTCCCATCGAATTTTTTCTTTCTCCCCCCTCTTTCTCTCTTTCTTTTTCTCCTCTGCTGTTCTTATCTCCGGAGATTGGTTTCTGAACCCCCTCTCTGCCCTCTTCTCTCTCTTTTTCATATAAAATTCTCATGAGTACCTTGTTGTATGGTGTGACTCCTTCCTGCCGTTTTTAAATAAATGATAACAATAAGATCTTAAATACCACAAGAGTTCCAATGATAGTTGATATTTGAAAAATTACAAGTCATATCAATTCTGTGTATCTATGGTAGCTCGTTAGATTCAGTCTGAATATGTAACATGTATTGTCATCGTCTGTGAATTGCTTTCAAATTGTTGCTATTTGTTACATAAGCAGTTGAAACATTTTTGGGCTATAGACATAACAACTCATTGGCTTAAAGGATTAATTGCAACTGACATTCTAATTTATTTATTTATTCTTGAAACAGCATTTCTCTGTGTAGATCTTGCTGTCCTGGAACTCATATAAAGACCAGACTGACCTCTCAAGGTCCCAGAGATCTGCCTTCCTCTGTCTCCCTAGTGCTGAGAATAAATACGGGTACCACCACAGCCCACTCACAGCTAACATTCCTATTTCCGGAATCTATTAGTTAATTTAGGGGAGCTATGGTCCCCTAAACTTTAAAAGGCTTATAGACTCACTGAACTACTTGTTCTTTTCTAAACAGTATCGTGACCTTTTCAAGCAGAACCGTGTAATATTGCTTAAGGAGTAGCCTGAATATAACTCTGATGCTAAAATTTACTTCAATGTATCTACATATAATTTATCTGCCACAAAGACTAGCTTGGTACCATAAGAATTTCTAGCAAGAAAAGCTACACCATATTCAATGAATACAAGTAACTCAATGTACTTTGAATGAAATATATATTAGGCAAGTTACAATGTCATAGTCATTCCATGAGGGAATTTATAATCTAGTTATTATTTCGGTGGGAATAATGCAAAGATCTCACTAGATAAATACTGGATCTGCCTAGTTTCTTAAGGAAAACACAGTTACATTCTTCCTGTGTCTTTCATACCATTTATCTCTTTGCTTATTTATTTATGAGACATGGCCTCATGTTGTCAAGGCTGATCTTCAACAACTAATTTTGCTGATTCCGTATTGCAAATTTGTTCCACCATACCTGGCAGCACATTACTTTCTTGATGTAGTAATAGAAAGTCAGACTTTTGTAGGACAAAAGATAGTTTGTCCAAAGTGTAAACATGGATTTATTATCTTACTCATTTGCTACACGGTCACTGTGAAACATATCTAACTGACAAAAGTTCTGTAGAAATACGACAACAAAATATATTCTAAGTATGTAATGCAAAGGCAATAAACACCTCTAAGCAATTAAATTTATTCTTTCTTTCTTTATTTTTTGTTGAAAAAATTTCTGCCTCCTCCCCACCTCCCATTTCCCTCCCCCTCCTCCCACTCTTCTCCCCTTCCCCTCAGTCCTCTCCCCCTCCCCCCACTCCATTACCCCTCCCTCTTGAATCTGAAGGGCAGTCCGGATTCCCTGCCCTGTGGGAAGTCCAACGTCCTCCCCCCTCAATCCAGGTCCAGAAAGATGAGCATCCAAACAGGTTAGGCTCCCACAAAGCCAGTTCATGCAGCAGGATCGAAACCCAGTGCCATTGTCCTTGGCTTCTCATTAGCCCTAATTGTCCACCATGTTCAGAGAGTCCGGTTTTATCCCATGCTTATTCAGTCCTCTATAGAGAATCTTGGTTAAATATATAAATTTCAAATAAAAAATTGAAAATAGACAATTTCTTAGTCAGTGTTCTGTTGTTACAAAGAGAAGACACCATGACCATGGCAACACTTTAAAAGGCTTATAGACTCAGTGAATTATTCCATTATCATCATTATGGGAAGCATGGTATCACTCACTCAAGCATGGTGCTGGAGAATAGCTAAGTTTTACATCTCTATCAGCAGGGATCAGGAAAAGAGAGACATTGGGCTTAACTTGAGCATTTGAAACGTTAATGCCCACTCCCAGTTACATACTTCCTCCAACAGGCCACACCTTTTTGAACACGGCCACACCTCCTAATAGTAGCAGAGGGTTGAAGGGGAGGGGAGATGAAGGGAAGGGAACAGAGAGAAAAATGGATAGCTCAATAAAATCAATTAAAAATAGCCGAATTCCCTGGTGAAAAAGCTTTCAAACAAATGAGACTTTGTGGGCCATACATAATAAAAACCACCACAAAAAGTAAAGAAAAATGTTGAATTGGAAATTTATGCAAAATTTTCTCTGCCTTTTGTGTTGTTTACCAAGCAGTGCATAACATTTTGTTGGCCTTCTGCAATTCTTTTGCAAACCTTTCTTCTTCACTACTGTAAGCCCTACCACCACCTCATTTCTTCCTCTTTGAATTTTGTGTAACCTGTATTTTGGGACTGTTAATTTTACAGACACAAAAATACATAGATATAAGTGCTCAAATTATACACTCATTTAGCCAAGATAAAACCAAAGTTAAACAATATCAAGGCAAGTGTCATTCTGTTTAAGGGAGCTTTATCAGACAGCTGTGAGTTAGTCTCTAGACTAACTCAAAAATATACTTCACCTCCTCAATGGTTGCTTAAATGAAAATGTTCATGTAGGACTAGAACAACATATTTAGCATATCTTAATCTTGATGATTTACTATTATTATTATAACATGAAAATCAGTCTATAGATATACTAGTTTGGGATACAGATAAAACTACCTTTGGTAGAGTTTGTTTCTTTGTCTGATAGTGTCTCTTACAAAACTCAGGCAGGCCTTGAGCTCACCATGTAATCTAGATGGCTATCAAATTTTGGCTTCACCAGTTTCAGTCCTGTGATTGCTGAGATTACAGGTGTCCACTACCATACCTTGTTCATGTTATAAAAACCCTGAATAATGATTCGTAGAATTAAATATTGAGGTCATTTGATGCTTGATTCCCCTCTGTATGCTAAGAATATGTTTGATTACCATTGGTTATTAAAGACGTTGTTTCAGTTTATAGTAAGGCAGCATATAGCCAGGCATAAGAGATGGCTTAGCAGAGTAAAACCAGGCAGAAAATCCAGACAAAGATATAGAAAGAGAGGAGGCAGAGTCAAACAAATGCCCAATCTTTACCAGTAAGTCACAGCCTGGTGGTGATACACAGAATAATAGAAATGGTTTATTTAAAGATATAAGAGATAGCCAGATATATGCCTAAGCTATTGGCCAAGTTGTGTTATAATTCATATAGTTTCTGTGTGATTATTCGGGTCTGGACAGCCAGGAAAGAAAGAGCAGTTTCCACTTACAAATGTTGCCCTATCAACTTGGGCTAACTAGATAGCATGGCCCGTCACCCACTTTGGGTCCGGGTTCTTGTCCATCTGCTCAGGATTAGGAGGAAAATAGCTGAGAGCCCACCACCCTCAGCACTCTCTGCTTAAGCAACTTGCCGGATCAGGTCTGCTAGGCATGTACAAGCAGGAGAGCATGGAGGATTCCTGCCACCATACACAGAGATATTTTCATGCCTTGCAGCATGCTGCATGGCAGATTTACCTTTTCTTCAGACAAAAAGGGTTTATGCTGTGCTTCCCAGAATTGAGGTGATGAGCACAGCTTCCACCCAGCAGTCCCAGAGCTGGGGGTAAACTTACCTCTGTCATATTGAAAGGCCAAGAGAGGTGGAGTCAACATTCAGGGCTGCTTCAACCATGCTGCTTACCATTTTAAAATGTTCCTTGTCAGAAAGGATTTCAGATATACAATAGGACAAATTCAGATATAAAAGACATCTAAATGAGACACAGTGTGTTTAAAAAAAAAGTATCATGGCTTGGGAGAGAGGAGAAAAAGTGTATAGATAGTTATAAAAAGAAATAGTTTAAAAAATAAAAGTCTTTAAAGAAATAGTAAAAGTTATATAAAAGAGTACAGACAGTCATAGATTAAAGGTGTAAAGAAAAATTAGTCATTCAAAGATGGATGATATACAGAAAAGTCTAGATTATGTATATTATTGTGTTTCGTTTGAATTTTTTGACTGCAAAGAGACATTTGATTCTCGGGACTGCTATGTTAAACCAACATAAAGGTATCTTGACTTTACAATTTGGTTCTAAGTAAATGTTGCATAGGAAAGAGATTTTGCTTTTGTTCCCACAGAGGATGAGAACCTGTGGATTGCTTCCTGGCTAATGTGGTTTGATGGAACAAGATCCCACAAAGGGTCTCCATGAACCATAAAATACTTTGCCCACAAGCAGAAACAGTTTGGAAAAAACTTTGCCCATGTTCCCAAATTATTTATGAAAAAATATATTATTTTTTCATTTAAAGGGGCTTGATTATAAGTGATTTATGATCATAGTAAATATATAAAATATACAATAAGGGGGATATGATATAAAGATGAATACTTTGCATTGGTATGGATCTTGGTCTGTTAATACATAATTAAGGCTGATTTTGTTATACTGTGTATATGTATTTCTACTCTTGTTTAAGGTATTATGTGTATTAATAGATGATCATATATAAAAGTCAAACTGTAGTCATGTTAGTTAGGTTTTCTAGATGTACAGAGATATATTTCAGGTGGATAGGAATTCTTCAGCCCTTTCAAAGAACCACAGAATATGGCATTTAAAATATTTTAAGGACTTAAACTTTTCTCAACAGTGAGTCATTTCTACATCTGGCAGCATCAATTACTTCAGAGAAGTTGATGAGTATTTAAGGAACTTGTTATGGAATTTGCCTTCATTGTTACAAGGCTAGCCATTTGGGCAAGAACCTACTCTTGTCTGGATTGCTTGATGGTATGCTGTATGAACTGGATATGCAGAACCCACATAAATGTGACTGCTAAATTTTCTAAAATATGGGATGGTTTTTCAGGGTTCCTACTTAATGAAAGTGTCTGCTAGACATTCTGAATGACACAGAAGAAAGCAACTGATGAACTTTGTCCTTACAAGAAAGAACACATCTTCAAGTATCCTGCTTCATGGAAAAGTATGCTGGATACTATGGGCCTGTAGGTTGAAGATGGATGCCCTAACATTACAGAAGAACTTTGGGTGACTGTCCAAGCAACAAGATGTCTCTGTCAATTCTAGAGTTTTAGAAGTTGCTTACAATACACTTCTTGTTTACTTAGGTAATATTATATCCTTGTGGGGTCTTTGGAGGATTGAAGACAGATAGTTATAGTTTTCCATAGTTAATGATAAAAGAACAATTAAATATAAAACTTTAGACTCACAAAGATAGGATAGATTATAGAGTATTTTTTTAATTTGTTATATGTAAACAGGCTAAATATTGTAACTATAATTCTTGCTTGATAACTGTTTGTGTATGTGATTTTTCTATGTTAAAGTTAAAACTTTCCTTTTATTTAAACAGAAAAGGGGAGATGATGGGGGATTCCCCTCTGTATGCTGTGATTATGTTTTATTACCACTGGTTAATAAAGAAGCTATTTTGGGCATGTTTTAGCAGAGTAAAATCAAGCAGAAAATCTGAACAGAGATGTAGAAAGAGAGTGAGCAGAGTCAAAGAGACACCATGCAGCTGCTGAAGGAGAGAGACGCTGGATTCTTACCATTAAGCCACAGCCTTGTGTGATACATAGATTAGTAGACATGAGTAAATTCAAGATGTAAGAGCTAGCTAGAAATGTTCCTGAGTCATTGGACGAACAGTGTTATAATTAATATAGTGATTGTGTGATTATTCGGGTCTGAGCGGCCGGGAAACAAGCAAGCAGCCTCTGCCTACCATCATTGTCGTTATGTTCACATTTTTTCCTATCCAAAGGACTTTTTTTTTCCTTTTTTTTTAATTTATTTATTTAACATTTCCACATCCTCCCATCCTCCCTTTCCCTCCCCCATTGCTCTCCAGTCCTAAGAGAAGTCAGGATGCCCTGCCTTGTGGGAAGTCCAAGCCCCCCCCCCCCTCTATCCAGGTCTAGGAAGGTGAGCATCCAAACAGACTAGGCTCCCAAAAAGCCAGTACATGCAGTAGGATCAAAATTCAGTGTCATTACCATCGGCTTCTCAGTTCGCCCTCACTGTTAGCCCCATTCAGAGAGTCCGGTTTGATCATATGCTTGTTCAGACCCAGTCCAGCTTGCCTTGGTGAGTTCCATTTTTGGTGGGACTGCAAACTTGTGCAACCACTTTGGGAATCAGTGTGGCAGTTTCTCAGGAAACTGCGACTCAACCTACCTCAGGATCCAGCAACTCCACAAGAGCATTTGTTCAACTATGTTCATAGCAGCACTATTTCTAATAGGCAGAACCTGGAAACAACCTAGGTGCCTCTCAATAGATGAATGAATACAGCAGGCGTGGCATATATATATACTTTAGAGTTCTATTCAGCGGTAAAAAAAAAATGACATCTTGAATTTTGCATGCAAATGGATGGAAATTGAAAACACTATCCTGAGAGAGCTAACCCAGACCTAAAAAAGAGGAATGTGGTATGTATTCACTCATAAGCAGATTCTATCCATAAATAAAGGACATTGAGCCTATAGTTGGTGATCCTAAATAAGAAGGTGAACCCAAAGAAAAACATATAGTTATCCTCCTGGATACTGGAAGTTGACAAGATCACTGGGCAAAAGTTGGGAGCAGGGGGGTTGGGGTGGATTGGGAGGTAGGGGAGATGGGGAAAGAGAAGGAAGAAGGGGAGGATTGGGGGGATCTTGGGGGAATGGGATAATTGAGATGGATGAAGGGTGGATTTGGGAGCAGGGAAGAAGTTATCCTAACCAAGGGAGCCATTTTAGGGTTGGCTAGAGTCTTAGCTCTAGAGGGGTTCCCAGGTGTCCAAGGGGATTTCCCCCAACTAGGTCCCTGGGCAGCAGAGGAGAGGGTGCCTGAACTGGCCTTCTCCCATAGACACACTGATGAATATCTTGAATATCACCATAGATCCTTCATCTGGAGAGGGATGGAGATAGAGACAGAGACTCACATTGGAGCACTGGACTGAGCTCCCAAAGCCCAGATGAAGAGCAGAAGAAGGGAGAACATGAGGAAAGAAGTCAGGACCTCGAGTGGTAAATCCATCCACGGAGACGGTGGGACTGATCTAATGGGAGCTCACCAAAGGACTTTTAATGTTCTCATTAAACATCATAGTGGTTAACTTAAAGATATATTGTTATATGTATAGGAGACTAACATTTATTTGCACCCATACACTTAATGAATAAAGGGAAAAATTCCATATTATGCCTATATATTATCCAGTATCAATTTAGAGATTTTGTTCTAAAAGTTTTCTAATTTTTTTATTAAGTAGGTTTTCTCAAAGGTGTGATATGATTAAAGTCATTTATTGACAATGAATAGTCCTGATAGTAGTGACAAGAAATGAATGCCAGTAATGTTTCTAAGTAATGACATACTATGTATTTTAATGGAAACTTGGTAATTGATCTATAGATAATAGTGAAATAAGGTAAGTGAGGAGAAAAATATTTTAAAGTTTCTAAGACTAATTAATTTTCTAAGGGTAAAATTCCTCAATTATTCTAGTTCTACAACATTCCAATTCTTTATTTTCATATTTAAT
>NW_024544519.1:0-22730 GCF_018167655.1 Microtus oregoni
TAGATTTTTCAATAATTGATGGCATTTATTGCTGTTTTATTTTACAAGTGAATGGCAATTTGTTCATTCAGTTGCTAGTTAATAAAACATTGAGCTGTTTTCAAGTTAGAGCTGTTACAAATTTAGCAGAAGTGAAAATTTGCAGTCAAATTTTAGAGTGAACTTGTTCTCTACTTTTTTTTCCTTTATTTATTTTTATTCATTAGCCTTAGTTGACAGTCTCTTACATGTATATATAACATGCTGATTATTCTCTGCTCTTCCCTTCTTTATCTTCCCCCCTCTTTTTATCTCTCTTTTATTCCTATATGTACCTTCCCTAGATTTATGTCATTTTCTTTGCTGACTCACTGAGGTTAGCCAGGCCATGCTCACATTTTAATTCCACCAGCAATTCTGCATAACTCTTGCATTGGATATATTATCTAAATTTCATCTTTCTTGTGTATTTTTGTGTTATTTTCAGGAACTACTTTCATGTTGTGTGTTATTCCCCAAATCATCTAGTAGTCATAGACTTTTGGTTACTTTCAACTGTGAAGTATTAATTTTTGACACAATGAATCAACGTTTCATGTTTAAAAAAAACACCATAATAAAAAAGAAGCCCTGACCACTTTAATTTAGCATAGTATAATTTGTATTACATTTAAGATTAAAAATAGGTTCAATGTCCTTTATTTATTTATGGCTAGAAACCAATTATAAGTGAGTACATCCCATGTTCCTCTTTTTGGGTCTGGCTTACCTCACTCAGGATAGTGTTTTCTATTTCCATCCGTTTGCATGCAAAATTCAAGAAGTCATTGTTTTTTTTTTTTACTGCTGAGTAGTACTCTAATATATATATATATATATATATATATATATATATATATTATACTTTCTTCATCCATTCTTCCATTGAAGGGCAACTAGGTTGTTTCCAGGTTCTGGCTATTACAAACAATGCTGCTTTGAACATAGTTGAGCATATACTTTTGTTGTATGATAGGGCTGTACCCACACACTGAGACAATGGGGATGTTCTATCGGTAACTCACCAAGGCCAGCTGGCCTGGGTCTGAAAAAGCCTGGGATAAAACCAGACTCGCTGAACGTAGCGGACAATGAGGACTACTGAGAACTCAAGAACAATGGCACTGGGTTTTTGATCCTATTGCACGCACTATCTTTGTGGGAGCCTAGGCAGTTTGGATGCTCAACTTACTAGACCTGGATGGAGGTGGGGGTTCCTTGGACTTCCCACAGGACAGGGAACCCTGATTGCTCTTTGGGCTGATGAGGGAAGGGGACTTGATTGGGGGAGGGGGAGGGAAATGGGAGGCGGTGGCGGGGAAGAGACAGAAATCTTTAATAAATAAATAAACAAAAAAAGATTAAAAATAATCTCGTTTTTGAATGAAGGCACAGATAATATTTTTATACTATAAATAAAAAAGCAAATTAATCCTCTAGTTGTGTTTGCTTTTATATACCATTGTTCTAGATATACTAGAAATAGCAACCTGATAAAGTACAGTAATACTGCAGAAGATAATTGCAGAGAGAAGTAGCAGTATTCCAATCACCATGTATGATATTTTTACCGTAGACAAAAAGAAATCCTAACATTAAAAATATATACATTAGTAGAAATTAATATCAGTGAGATGCCTCAGTAAATTAGTAGAATACAAAATTTCTATATTCTATGCATACAAAATAAAGAACATTTTTGCATATAACTTATAGGGAACATGAAGTAATTAGCTAAGTATAGTAACACTCACAGAACAACAAAAGCAAGAAACCAGCTTAACTAGGATTTTTCTTTTCTACCTGTGTGTATGTGTGTAGCATATCATCTCTGCGAATAAGCATTTGTATGTGTTTGCACATTAGCGCACACAAGTATCTGCACACATGAATTTTGATTTCCAGAGATCAATATTAGGTTTTTAAATCAGTCTTTAGTTTCTTGAGACAGAGTCTTTCACTGAATTCAAAGCCCATGGCTTCAGCTACATTGGCTGGCCAATAAACTTTAGCTATTTGTCACCTCTGACTCCCTCCCTGCTGCCCAATATCACTAGAGTTACAGACACATGCCACCATTCTCAGCTTTTACATGGGAAACCCTGTCTTAAAAAAACAAAAAAGAGCACCAAAAGATACAGGAAATATGCTACTTGTTTTAAAAGAGCATGGCATCGTACTATATAGTCAGATAGTATTAAATGGCGAAAGATCTAAGAAAAGAGTGTGAAATATTTTCATGAACCTCATTTAGGAAAAGAGATATAATAAAAAGAATAGTATATAAGTTTAAAACCATGTACCTGTTAGTTGCCAAATCTTTAAAGAAAACTCTTCAAACCTTGTACCTATTAGTTGCCAAGTCCATAAAGAAAACTCTTCTTCTCTGGACTGTAATCAAGTATGAATAGCTCCTCAGCCTGGGTTGGAGCAGTGTGCCCCATTCCCATACTGGGAGTTTGCTTTCAGCCTTTGCAGGTCTGTGTGTGCTGACACAACATCCACCGTGGGGTCATAAGTACAAGTGCCTCTCTGTGTCTGGAAAACAGGTCCATTGTATTAATCCACTACTTCTGGCTCTTAAACCCATCTGACCCTCTTTCTTGATGATCCCTAATCTGTGAATGGAGGGGATGTTACATGGAAGTCCCATTTAAGATCGAACACTCTGCAGCCTCTTATATTCTGCACCTGATGCCGTTATCAACCTCAGTTTGTATAACTATTTACTCAAGACAAAATGGAGGCTTAAACTTTGTTAAAATACCTAAGTTTTCAGCACGGGACTAGATAAAGTAGACAGTGTAATCCTTGTAATACTTGAGAGGCTAAACTGAAACCCGAAATCCTAAGTTCAAGGCTGGCCCGGATACACAAAGTGATTAAGGGGAGCTGGAACTACATACTCAAGACCCCATCTTAAACAAAATAGATCAAACACAGAAATCAGCACATATTTTCCCCAAATCTGGAAATAATGGACATTATTGGACAAGAACACAAGCAATGAGAAACAACAGAAGCTATTCGTTCACACTATTCATAATTTGGGGGGAAGAATTTCATATTTTCACTTATGGGATAACAATTCAATAAACATATTTGGTCAAGGAAAAGAAAATAAATTTCTCTCTGTTCTTTTTTATTGTTTTTATTGACCTATATACAATTTTCCACTCCCTTTACTTCTTCCCAGCTCCTCTTCTGCCCAGATCCCCATGCTCCCAGTTTACTCAGCAGATCTTGTCTTTTTCTACTTCCCATGTAGATTAGTTAAATCCATGTATGTCTCTCTTAGGGTTCTCTTTGTTGTGAATTGTAGGCTGGCTTTCTTTTGCTTTATGTCCAAAAGCCACTTATGAGTGAGTGCATATTTTATTTGTCTGTCACGGTCTGGGATACCTCACTCAGTATGGTCTTTTCTAGATCAATCCATTTGCCTGAAAATTTCAAGATGTCATTATTTTTTCGCTCTGTAATACTCCATCATGTAAATGTACTACATTTTTTTTATCCATTCTTTGGAGGATGGGCATTGGCATCATTATTTGTAATACCCAGATCATGGAAACAACATAAATGCTTCTCTTTGGTCTTAATTCTTACCTGGCAACCTTATAACCGAAGCTGGGATGACAAGTGCAAAACAGAACAAAAGCTCATTAATATTACTAGAACTGTGCAAAATTCAAAGAGGTACATTAGAGCTACAACTTAAATACTATCTTCTATGGAAAACCATGTTTTCCATGAATGAAACAGTATATGGAGCTTGACTCTATAATGGTGGCAAATAGAAGGAAACCTGAGAGAGTACGGTGGATGGGAGCTAGATGGTTCAGTTTATTAAGTACACTATTCTTGTGTCATCTCCAGGCACAAAAGGAGTGAGCATTTTTCTCTGGTAACCAGACTGTCCTTTCCTGTAGAAAGGAAGAACACCTTGTAAACTTATGTCTAGCATCTAGACAAATAAGAGAATGGCTCCTTCTGAATTGCTTTTGGCTCAAACCAACCTTTGCCTTGGTGGCATATTTTAGAATGACATATTCCAGTATTCTATCGTTAGATGACAACCTGATAATTTATTTTATTAATTTGTTATTTATGATTGTTTGAAAAATTGGTTTTGATGCTTTGGAAAACAACCTTAAGTTTTTCTAAATTAATAAAATGTTGATTTAGTTATATTGATTAGAAAAGCATGGTTCACTGTTGTTTCTTTCTGTTAGGAATCTGTCAAATATTTGTCATTGATCTTTGAACAGATTTCCTCATTATTTTATCCGAGAATTTCTCCTGAAAGCTTTTTAAAACTCATTTTGGAACATCATGTAAAATGTGAATTTATGCTCCTTGTCATTATTTAATCTTTGAAATGATACTTTATCATTGCTGAAATCAGTGTGGGTACATTGAACAAGTTTTGAGAGCCACTCTGTAGGACTGAATCATTAACTGGTAATTTTACAGTGGATCAAGTACTATATTTTCATTACTTTGAAAAAAATAATGACCTTGCAATTGACTCTTGCATTTAACATTTTTATCTTAGCTTTCCTACTATTAAATGCAACTGTTTGCATTGACCACATAAGTCAGAAAAATCAGTGGGTGAGAGTTTAAACTAATTCAGTTTAATTCCAACAATGATAGCCGTAACTGGCAATTTACCAAATCAAAGGCCAGAGTTGCAGTCAAAACTCTGTTGGTTTGTAGCAATTGGCCTTCAAATTTAGAGTATTATTTTGGGCTTGCTATAGCGCTCATAAGAACTCATTAATATGGTGTTGGTAAAAAAAAAATCAGTTCTCAGTGATTTAGGAAGTCAAAACAGCTGTGTAAAAACCAGTACTGTCATTCTACCTACTGTACAATTTTCTATGAATAGTTATTTTATCATTTACTGATTAGAGCATTTGAGTAACAGTTTTCTTCAATGGGAAAAAATATTCTCGTCTTGTATGATCACACAGAACTCCTTAGTTCTCAATGGCCACATACCCATCTTATTTCTATTGAAAATAACTACATATCTTAGAAGCAGATCAACACTGAATTGTCTGTGGCATTTCTAGAATACAACTTTCCATATTAGAAAAATGAACAATTAGGGATTGCTGCTCTGTGATGATGAAGTTGCAGAAACCAGACCGATGACTTAGGCAATGAACATTTGCTAGTAAAGCTGACTGGACAGAATGGTATACTATGTGGTGAACCAAGGCCCCCAATAGCACCAGGATGATTGAAGAGGAGTTGAAGAGGTGGAAAACATAGAGAAGCAAAGGGATGATATGGTGGGACAAGGAGGTGAACAGAATTAGGGTGGATGATGTGAGATTCCCAAACAATAAAGAATTATGATAAGTAGAAAAGTGTTAGCTTCATGAAAATAGTCCTATTAAGGAAAAAAATCATCATGCAACTAGGCATTTTGATAATGCTGACATGCTCACTTTCTCAAAACACAGATCTTCATATAGAATTTAATCTAAACACAAAGACAGTTTATTAAATCATTGAACCTAAAATCTAAAGTAGCTCAAAGACTGAAAGTACAAATGAATACTAATAACTAGCATTTATTAATGTCAGGCATTATCATAACAGATTTGCATGGATTATTTAATTCATTATTTTAATTTAGTTACTTTTAGTTGACAAGTAATAATTGTGTGTATTTATGAAGTGCACTGTGATATTTTGATCTGTTTTACATTGTGTGATGATTAAATAAAGCTAATTAGTGTATTTATCACCAATATATCTTTCTTTTGTGATAAGAACTTAGACACTCTAGTAGGAAAGAAAGTTAGGAATCATTTTGGAAATTGAGCTGGTTTCTCAAAATTAAAAATACAATTATCATATCATCCAGTAATTAATTGCTCTAGAGGATGTCTCTTTACTGTCTCTCTGTCTTGTCTCTATCTATGTATTCATATATCTCTATATCTTTCTATGTATCCCTCTATGTATGTACATAAGTATGTATCAATATATCTCTCTATGTATACATGTATATACATACATATGTACATATATCTCATCTGTGTATTAATGTGTGTATGTATCATCCATGAATCTATATGTCCAGCTATCATCTATCTATCTATCTATCTATCTATCTATCTATCTATCAATCTATCTATCCATCCATCTATCTAACTAATTATCTAACCACCCACCCAAATTAAAATGTCGAGCAGATATAATAACTTTCATTTAATTCCTAAAGAAACATTTTGACCTAGACATTATATTGTCATTTTCTGAATAAGAGGAAATAATAGGCAAATAACTCTTTCAAAGATTAAACCAGAACAGATTCTAAATTCTTTCAATGGTTATAAGGGACCAAGATACACATTAATATATAATCTATTGTTTCATTAAGCTAGGAAATTTTACTTGTTTTTTCTATATTATTGATGATGTTCAAGTTATATTATGGGCTACCCAATGCATTAAAGAAAATCATGGAGGCAATAACATCCACCTGACCTTTCCTATTTATCTCCCATGAAGCACTTTATAAGATATTTTGACCTTAATGATAATATGCACTTTATCTTCAGAAATGACTAGGCTGAAACAACACTACAAAATATTTTAAAATCATTTAAATTATATATGCAGACATATTCACAAGCAAATCTGGGTCACCAACCATTTCCATGTACGTGAGAGACATATAACAGTATTTATTATATTTATCATAGTTTTGAAGGCATCAGGTTGTCTTGTTTCCAACTGTTTGGACTTTTAAACTGATAGCTAAATCCATTGTCATTACTGCTGTTTGTATTATAGATCCTCAAGGCAATAAGTTTCTATTAGAGCAGTATATTAAATAACTTGAAAAATATTTCTACCAATCAAATCGTTCTAAAGCTTTTGATTGTTTCTTTCTCATTATTAGATTGACATAAGTTGTTTTAATGGCAAATAAACCATGCTGAGTTTCAAAAGGATGCCAAATGAGACCATATTCTGGTTATAATTTGTAATAAAGTTCCAAAGAAGAAAACAAATAATACCACTAACAACAGGCAATTCCAAGCTGTTTAATAGCACAGGAAAACTAAGGGTGAAGGTATTTTTGTAGTTTATCTTTGAAAAAACAATTCTGATCTTGCATAAGTATCTAATTATTTGGATATAGTGGATATCTTGTCCAAATTATATTTTCAAATTATACTAATAGATGCCAGGGTTCCTATTATTCACTGAAATGACCATATTTGTGTTACTTTGAGATTGAAGAAAGTTTGATTTGGAATTTTAGTCAGCAATAAGTGGCCATTTCTATGTACAGAAGTATGTACTCAATAGTTGTTAGCCTAGACATTGTGGCTACAGAACATTTTAAGATCACATAAAATTGTAATGTCATTCTATTTCATCAATACTGTGAATTGGACTTTAGAAACATTTGGGTTTTGATCAACACAAACTTAAGATGTTCTTAAAGCTCAGGTCATGTTATGAAGAAACACAGTTCATTTTTATACACAGTGAAAATACTTGCTTTATTTCCTAAGCAAAAGCCAAGAATCTAAAATGAATTATTTAATGAAGCTTGTGTCATACAAACATCTTTAAAGAAAAACAGACTAGGTAAGCCACAATTTCTAAACAAGAAGAAAATGGGAGTATGCGCATTACATTTGTACTGTTTGTCAATTTCATAGATAAATTAAATGAATAATGCATTTTAACAAATGGATAATTACATCAGGCTTCACAAATCCCCTCAAATTGATTAATGAAATACAAAATGCTGTGATCTTCATTGGTTTTTTTTTTCATACAGTATATTCTGATTGTTTTTCCCCTATCCCAATTGTTCCTATCTCTTTCCCACGTTCCCACCCACCCAACTTCATACCTTCTTTCTATTTTAGAAAACAAAAAAGGCAAACACAATAGCAAATAAACCAGAATAAATAACAACAACCAAAACAGAGAAAGTGGGAGCTGGAGAGATGGCTTAGAGGTTAAAAACACTGGCTGCTCCGAGTTCAATTCTCATCAACGATGGCTCACAAAGATCCGTAATGAGATCTGGTGCCCTCTTCCTGCCTGCAGGCAGACAGCAGGCAGACATCCAGATAGAAATCTGTATACATAATAAGTAAACAAATTTTAAAAAAACAGAAAAAGCTCAAAAAACCACACATGAAAATAAAAAAAAAAATGGAACCAAAATACACTAACAAAGACTAGTAAGATAAAAATGCTCAAACAAAATGATAAAAAAAAAGTTTACAAAAATACCAGTGAGTTCTTTCTGGGCTGACCATCTACTGCTGGACATAGGACTTGCCCTTAAGTGTGGTTAATGTACCCAGTGAAACTCCACTGGAGAAATTAATTTTTTTTCTTTTGCAGGCAGATGCATGTTGTTTTAAGCAATCCATTCTGAAATGTCTAGATCATTCTAGCCTAGCAAATAGGATCAAGATGGGTAGTTTCTGTTACTTTTACTGCATTGGCTTGTAGAACAAAGACATAAATTTTCTCCTTTTTATTTACTATATGAAGCTTTTAGTCACACTTTCAAACTGCATGTAGCTCTAGCTAAAAGCCTTCTCTGTAGGTATTCCTGAATACCCAGGGTTAGAGCCATAGGCTAGGAGCTCCTGTGCAGATGTCTAAGTGATATGATGTGTTTATAGGTAATGGCTGCAGTGATGAATTATGTCTTATGTAATGAATGCTTTGGATGATCACTTTCTAAAATTAATGTTATTTATAACGCTAGCAAATTGCAGTTCTGAAACTGAATAAATGCACCTTAACATTCACCCCAGATGTGGTGGTTCAACAAAGTTCAAGGCCTGTCTGAGAAATATAAAACCCTCTCTCAGACAGGCAGTGGTGGCACATGCCTTTAATCCCAGCACTTGGAAGGCAGAGAAGTGAATCTCTGTGAGTTCGAGGCCAGCTCTGGTCTATAAGAGAAACTTTGTCTTGAAAAAAAAAAAGACCTTTTTAAGAACTTTTCTGAAAACAACAAAAGCAGCCACAGAATTACACAGCATTTGCTCAGTTACATTCATTATTTTAGATCAGTATTTTCAGCTACTCCCCTCCTTTTTTGAAAAGAAAAAAAGAGTTATTGGAAACAATTGAGTCAGTCCTAAATAAATCTAGAATATGATTTTATCAATGGCTGATGAATTACACTTCAGTGTGTTGATAAGGATATCTGTCTTCTAAGGAGCTATGCATTTTCCTTTCACTAATTGCACTAGAGGAAAGTCTTTTTCCGAAGAGAGTAATGGTTTATAAGAAGACATTTTTAATTCCCCCAAGTGTTGAAAGGAAAAAGAAATACCTCAAACTCTTAACAAGAAAGAAGATACTTTCAAACAATTTAGTATATGTTCAGAAATAATAGCTAAATTGGTGATTTTTTTGTTTTGTTTTTTTTTGTTTGTTTGTTTGTTTTTATTTGGAATCTTAGTGATTCCATGCTTGGCAATGGGCTCTTCAATCAAGGAGTTAAATCTCTGGGCGCAGTATCATTGCACATATCCAATTACTGTAAAAACAAATGTGTACATACACACATATTAATTGATGACAGATGTTCTTATTTTCACACAGAATTATGAAATCTTCAGGCTATGAAAAATAATAGCTAAAAATTAGACAACCATTAATAATAGAATTAATTAGATTCTGGTCCTATAGTTAAGAAAATGAAGTGAGAGTTGGAATACCACCCGAAGTTTTGTCATTGTCCAAGTAGCAAAATGCATCTAATTAATACTAATAAGCTGAATAGAATACTAACTAGATGCTATTTATATGCTACTTTACACATATGAGCCAAAAAAGAAGAAAGGATATGGCCTTTCAGAACTGTATTAAAAAATTCAGTGTCATTACCCATAATACATGATTTAAAAGATACTTGTACCATCTGAAAATATTGACCTTCATCATAAATACATAACATTTTCTCTAAACTGAATATATTCTATAACAGGACTTTGGAAGAGGAATGGCTTTGTTTTCATACGTTTTCTGTGAAAAACAAATCAGTTTATTAACTACAGAAATTAGACTTCTGTTCTTTTGCCACAGTAATTGTGATCTTTTCTGGTCCATGTTGAGACTCTGCATATCTCCTTAGGGCATCTGTGCTATCAAGATGAAAGTAGATCATTTTCCTGCATTTACTTTGATGTTAATCAGAGTGGTCATTCATGTTGCTTCATGATTCTCAGAGAGAACTTTCAAAATGAAATTGGTGGCTGGTTCCCAGCCCAAATCAGAATAGTAGTGTCAGATGAGAGGTATTTTTTAGTGTTTTGTCACATTTCATTTTGATTTTTACTTCTTTGTCTATTTGACATATGTTCTTAACTGGAATACTATAAAATTTTTATCACAGCAAGTTTGAAATGACCACATTACTCATGAGCTTGAGAGTCAGAAGTGAGATTTTAGCTTCTCTCAAAGCTGTGAAAATGGAACTTTATAGTACTCTACCCTGGTATATGTTGTTTTATGAGGCACATTTTATTCCACTTTACTCTTTTTTTCATTCCCATTCATTATTTTCATCCTGCATTATAGAATTTGTATTATAGATTTTCTAGTATATAATACTTTGATTTAAGCTCTAATTTTGTGATAGCTTCTGCAATTTTTCCAACTGATAATGTCTAATTTTTAATTACCATATTTTTCTGTATGGTATTATTTTTCAAACTGTACATGCTTGTATGTATCAATATACTTGCATACACTAGCATGTGTGTGGATGACAAAACCCCCAAGTATCAGTCCTCACATTCTGCTTTGTTTTAATCAGGGCCTCTTCTTTGTCATTTTGTACACTAGGCTTGCTAGTCTCCAGGCTTCGAGGAAGCATCCTGTGTCTTCCATCCTTCTCATAATACAAGTACTGGGATTTTAGACTTGAGCTACGGCATCTGGCTTTATCTAGATGCTTGAAATGTGAACTCAGATCCTCACACTTATATGGAAGATACTTTAGTGACAAGGACATGCTACAAGCCCCTTTTCTAAGTTTCAAATTGACTATTTAAAAACATTGTTTATTATAGTAAACTGTTGCATTTCATTGCAAAAGAGACAATATTGGATTTCAGAACAAGCCGAAACTATTGCTTGATTGAAATATGAAAAAGAAACATTTGGTACTTCTTTAAAAAGTGATTAAAACATTTTTTTTTAAATTTATTTATTTATTAAAGATTTCTGTCTCTTCCCAGCCACCGCCTCCCATTTCCCTCCCCCTCCCCTAAATAAGTCCCCCCCCCCCGTCAGCCCGAAAAGCAATCAGGGTTCCCTGTCCTGTGGGAAGTCCAAGGAACCCCCCACCTCCATCCAGGTCTAGTAAGTTGAGCATCCAAACTGCCTAGGCTCCCACAAAGCCAGTATGTGCAGTAGGATCAGAAACCCAGTGCCATTGTTCTTGAGTTGTCAGTAGTCCTCATTGTCCGTTATGTTCAGAGAGTCCGGTTTTATCCCAGGCTTTTCCAGACCCAGGCCAGCTGGTCTTGGTGAGTTCCCAGTAGAACATCCCCATTGTCTCAGTGTGTGGGTGCACCCCTCATGGTCCTGAGTTCCTTGCTCGTGCTCTCTCTCCTTCTGCTCCTGATTTGGACCTTGAGAATTCAGTCCTGTGCTCCAATGTGGGTCTCTGTCTCTGTCTCCTTTCATCGCTTGCTGAAGGTTAATATTCAGGAGGATGCCTATATGTTTTACTTTGGGTTCTCCTTATTTAGCTTCTCTAGGATCACTAATTATAGGCTCAATGTCCTTGGTTTATGGCTAGAAACCAAATATGAGTGAGTACATCCCATGTTCCTCTTTTTGTGTCTGGCTTACCTCACCCAGGATAGTGTTTTCTATTTCCATCCATTTGTATGCAAAATTCAAGAAGTCCTTGTTTCTTACTGCTGAGTAATACTCTAATATGTATATATTCCATACTTTCTTCATCCATTCTTCCATTGAAGGGCATCTAGAGAGGCCTTATCATACAACAAAAGTATATGCTCTACTATGTTCATAGCAGCATTGTTTGTCATAGCCAGAACCTGGAAACAACCTAGAGGTCCTTCAGTGATTAAAACTTTTAACATATCCATAGTCATGGTGGACACTTTATATAGCACATACATATTAGTTGAGCTTGAGTCTTTCTTTTTTTTATTAATTTATTTATTTATTAAAGATTTCTGTCTCTTCCCGGCCACCGCCTCCCATTTCCCTCCCCCTCCTCCAATTAAGTCCCCTCTCCAGCCCAAAAAGCAATCAGAGTTCCCTGTCCTGTGGGAAGTCCAAGGAACCCCCACCTCCATCCAGGTCTAGTAAGTTGAGCATCCAAACTGCCTAGGCTCCCACAAAGCCAGTGCGTGCAGTAGGATCAAAAACCCATTGCCATTGTTCTTGAGTTGTCAGTAGTCCTCATTGTCCGCTATGTTCAGAGAGTCCGGTTTTATCACAGGCTTTTCCAGACCCAGGCCAGCTGGTCTTGGTGAGTTCCCAGTAGAACATCCCCATTGTCTCAGTGTGTGGGTGCACCCCTCGAGGTCCTGAGTTCCTTGCTCGTGCTCTCTCTCCTTCTGCTCCTGATTTGGACCTTGAGAATTCAGTCCTGTGCTCCAATGTGGGTCTCTGTCTCTGTCTACTTACATCGCTTGCTGAAGGTTAATATTCAGGAGGATGCCTATATGTTTTTCTTTGGATTCTCCTTATTAGCTTCTCAAGGATCACTAATTATAGGCTCAATGTCCTTGGTTTATGGCTAGAAACCAAATATGAGTGAGTACATCCCATGTTCCTATTTTTGGGTCTGGCTTACCTCACTCAGGATAGTGTTTTCTATTTCCATCCATTAGCATGCAAAATTCAAGAAGTCCTTGTTTTTTATTGCTGAGTAGTACTCTAATATGGATATATTCCATACTTTCTTCATCCATTCATCCATTGAAGCACATCTAGGTTATTTCCAGGTTTCTGGCTATCACAAACAATGCTGCTATGAACATCGTAGAGCATATACTTTTGTTGTATGATAAGGCCTCTCTTGGGTATATTCCCAAGAGTGGTACTGCTGGGTCCAGGGATAAGTTGATCCCGAATTTCCTGAGAAACCGCCATACTGCTTTCCAAAGTGGTTGCACAAGTTTGCATTCCCACCAGCAATGGATGAGTGTACCCCTTTCTCCACCACCTCTCCAACAAAGGCTATCATTGGTGTTTTTTTTTTATTTTAGCCATTCTGACAGGTGTAAGATGGTATCTTAAAGTTGTCTTGATTTGCATTTCCCTGATCGCTAAGGTAGTTGAGCATGACCTTATGTGTCTTTTGGCCATTTGAAGTTCTTCTATTGAGAATTCTCTGTTCAACTCAATGCCCCATTTTATAATTGGGATGGTTAGCCTTCTAAGGTCTAGTTTCTTGAGATCTTTATATATTTTGGAGATCAGACCTTTGTCAGTTGCGGGGTTGGTGAAGATCTTCTCCCAGTTAGTGGGTTGCCTTTGTGTCTTAGCGACAGTGTCCTTTGTTTTACAGAAGCTTCTCAGTCTCAGGAGGTCCCATTTATTCAATGAGGTCCTTAATGTCTGTGCTGCTGGGGTTATACGTAAGAAGTGGTCTCCTGTGCCCATGTGCTTTGCCATGTTATTCAAGCCAGCTTCAGTACAGAAAGAAGAATACAAACTAAAAAGTGATTCTAGAATTAGTTTATATAATTGCATCATATTCCCCTTCTCCCCCGCCAAGTTTTCACATATACCTCTCATTGCTCTCTGTAAAGTTCATGGCTTCTTTTTTCATTAATTGTTGTTACATACGTGTGTGTGTGTGCGTGTGTGTGTGTGTGTGCATTAAACAATGACACGCTTTAAAAATCTCTTATTTTAGTCAAAAGACTGACATCTCAGTGATTAAAGTCAAAGACATATCTACATGGCTGGCTTTCACTGAAAACATTTTAGTTCCTTTTGTAATACTTTTTTTTTGTTTTTTTTTTCTTTTTTTTTTTTTCGAGACAGGGTTTCTCTGTGGTTTTGGAGCCTGTCCTCTAACTAGCTCTTGTAGACCAGGCTGGCCTCGAACTCACAGAGATCCGCCTGCCTCTGCCTCCTGAGTGCTAGGATTAAAGGCCTGTGCCACCACAGCCCGGCTCCTTTTGTAATACTTTAAAGATGTAAATAATTAGGGTTAGGGTTAGAGTTAGAAAAAAAAATAAAGATGTAAATAAGCAAAACTTAAAATTACTTCTGAAGTACTCAAGCAATTTTATTCATCCATGATTTTAGGGTCAAAAATATAGCCTCTTCAAAAATACGGGAAAAAATTACTGAATATGATGGAGAAAAAAAATCCTATTTTTTAGAATGTGGCAGGGAAATGACAATGAAGATATTACTGTGATTTAACATGGAATAAAATCAACTCAATAAGACCAAACATGCATAGGTGCATAGGTGTGGAAAAGAGTCACCAAAAACTGTAACTCTCTTAACAGAGTTCTGAATCTGCCTTTGTTTTGTCTGGCTGCTAAGCCCGGTATGTGAGCCATCTGGCTCCTAGTTGAGGTTAATGTTTGCACACTCACACATCAATCAGAACTAGTGCAGGGTCTATTAGGAAGCACCAGCCAGTTAACTGACATGCCAGGACTACAAAATAAGCAAGCAAGAATGCCAAGTGGGAATCTCGCAGATTTGGCAATGATAAGGGCATGGGGTATCTTCTCATTCATCTGACTATGCAATTGATGTCATGGTTCAGGTATAGAAGACCTGTAGATATCAGGTCCCATAAGGCTTTAATTATATCATTTATTTTGCTTGCATAATTCAAATGGAGCAAAAAACAAAACATAAAATGATTTTAAGCCTTAGTTCTCATGCCTTTTGGACATAGAAGGGTTGTTGGCCTGAACTTGTCACACATTCTTGACTAGTAGAAAATATCAGAATCGGCTTAGCCTATCTTGATCCAAGATCTGTTTGACAGTATTAGGTTTTCACAGCAATAGTAGCCATTTCAGAAAGAACTACTTAATAATTTCACATACACAGAGACTTGCGATAAAATATATTCCAATTCCCTATGACTTTTCACATGTGTTTGTTTACCTTAAAAATTTATAGGGTAAAGTGATCTTTAAAATGAATTGTACACCCTCTCTTAGTACACTGAAATGAAATAGAAGACATGGATATATTTCTCTTTGGAAGTCCTAGCATTCAGTTATGTAAACTAATGGATACTACCATTGTTCAGACTGGGCAGTGAATCTAAACCTTCTTCATGCTTCGCTTGTTGTGTACTATGGAACCATTCACCTAAACCTCTTACTATTTTTCTTGAAAATTGTTTGCATTCACCTATTACAAATCACACAGTATTTGTTTCAATGCTGAAACTAGGGGAAATTAAGTGAATATTGAAACAACACCTAGAGGATTCTTTATTGTTTTCTTCCCCCAAGAACTTGAGTTACTTTGATGATGCTTGCTTGACTGAGAAGCTATGCCATTACATGTTCATCATCTTAAACATTGATGTGACTGTAATGTGTTGTGCATAAACAAGATTCCTTGCCAGGGAGCAGAACTACTGTTCACCTAGAAAGTTCTTTAAAGTGACAATGAGAGGTTTCCTCTTTGAAAATTATTTCTTGCTCTCAAAGCTCCAAAATTATCAAATATTGAAAGTGGTATTTTATATTTCAAACCTATTCACCAAATTAAATTTCTAAATACTTGCTCTAATTAAACAAATGTCTAATAAAGATCTGTGGATAAGCCTTAAAGTAATTTGATTTAGCTATCTTGGTGTAATCCTAGAAATATTAATGGTATAATAATAATTTTAAGTAAATACTTAAATAATTCAGCTTCAATATTGCTGAATATTTGAAAATATTTATTATATCACATGCTATGATTTTACCTGTTTACCTTAAACTAGTACTAGCTGGCTCCGTTGTTCAGAGAGAAAAAATTAAGGCATAAAAGGGACAATCACAACTTACAAATTTATAGGAATTAACTATTTATATTGCAGTGTCTATTTGTGCATGCATATGTTTTTTATAGTTATGTGAATGTACAGGTATATGTGTGGACACCAGAGCAGGCTGCCAGTCATGTTCTTCTACTGTTCTCAACATTATTGACTTGAGACAAGGTCTCTTACTGAACTGAAACTTTCTTTTATCTGCTAGAATGAGTGTCCAGGGAGCTCCTATGATTTCACCTGCCATTAGTGGCTTTTTACTCAGGTGCTGCGGATTCAAAATGAGATGTATGTGCTTAGACATTCTTGCCACACAGCCATCAACCCAGCCAAACTACAGCTTTTAATAATAAATAAATAAAAACTTGCTCTATGCTGGAGGAACGGCACAGGTTCCTGGTATACATTGCTTTTCTTTTTTTTTTTTCTCTGGGAGGGAGGTTGTTTTGGTTTTTCAAGACAGGGTTTCTCTGTGTAATCTTGGCTATCCTGGAACATACTCTGTGAACCAGGCTAGCTTTGAACTCACAGAGTTCAACCTGCCTCTGCCTGCTGAGTGCTGGAATTGAAGCTGTGTGCCACCACTACCCAGAACAATTTTACATACAATAGTACGGTATGTTTTTTTTTTTCTTTTGGTTTTTTGAGACAGGGTTTCTCTGTGGCTTTGGAGCCTGTCCTGGAACTAGCTCTGTAGACCAGGCTGGTCTCGAACTCACAGAGATCCGCCTGCCTCTGCCTCCCGAGTGCTGGGATTAAAGGCGTGCGCCACCATCGCCCGGCAATAGTACAGTATTAATATATGTTTCCAAGAACAACAATATTAAAAACAAATCGATGGTGCCTTTTGTATACAAGACAATTCTGTTGTCAAATGCAGGAAGCATTTGACCTTTATACGATTCAACAAACAACCCATGAAGAGACAGAAATCTTTAATAAATAAATTAATTAATTAAAAAAACAATCAACCCAAAGGGGGTATTTCTCTGCTTTGGGATCTACCTCTTTGGCAAGTCCCACCCCAATGGTATTGGCAGCTCCACAGTTGCAGCCACCTCTGGTTTTGCCACAGTAACTCCCTAGAGCTCATCTCCATGGACTGCCTTATTATTCTAAAAAATTGTTTTCCTCAACTCTAACAAAGATAGTTTAATAGGAATTGAGAATTTCCTTGATATTTGTTTTAGAAACGTCAACAACTGGTAAAGGTTTCTCATGGTAAACAGATATTTATTAAGCATGTATGTTTTCTTAACAAGTAAATCTATGTATCATGGTAGATATTAAGGAATGCCACCATTTATGGCAGTTCTTCATTGTAGCAATTATAGTATTTTTAATCACTTCTATTTTGAGATGAAAAATAGGCCAAAATTCAGAATGTATTGTATATAATTAGGTATGTGTAATGTCTAAAATATTAAAAAACCACATGGTTTTAAGCAAGAAGCATAATAGAGTTTAAGGGATTCATTTTATAAGGTCATAAAATGATTAAAAATTAACCATTTATATTTGTATGTAGCTGTGCATAGGCACACTCACATCAGAGCGCAAAATGTATATATCCAGATGCTTGTATACCAAAATGCTATCTCCTTAAAGGATGTAGAGCTTAGTATTTCCTTATCATTGTAAGCTAGAAATCACTAAAGCATAAAAATGAAATGAAGCAGACTTCCTTCATTCACTTATCACCACTTTTCAGAATTAGTTGCCCTATGGGCACCTTTTTAATTATATTGCACATCTTTCCATTAGATATTGGGAGGTTGAAAATTAAGTGACAAATCTAATGTTTTCTGCAGAAGACCTGAAGCTATGCTTTTTAAATAGCTAGTAAAAGAAAAAGAATGCTATTTCCTTATCCATGGAATTAATTATACTAGTACACTACATAAATTCTATGGGAAATAGTGACATAAATGCTACTTTAAAGGTTTATAGTGATAAGCAATCATTTATATTAAGAGGGAATTCAAACTGCTGCCTCCTTTGCTCCTACAAACTGTAATGAAATTAGATTCATGTTCTTTGCAAAATAATAATATTTATGAAAGTGCTTAGTTTATGCCTGGGCCTGTATTTAGGGCTATACAAATTACATAAAATTGCCGCCGCCTTAATTTGAAGGAGCTATTATCTCTTCTCTTTAAATACATAGGAAGACTAAAGCACAGAGATTAAATAGCTTTCCAGTACTTATTCATTTGTGCCTTTAGTGATCAATAGACTCAACTTATCTCGCTTATCCTCTTCATATAAGAGTGTTTTAGCATTTTGAAGCCAGCATGCTATTGGACTGTTTGTACCAAATATTATCCTGAGTCAACTTATATAACAATTTGGAATTTTTACTAGTTGTTTGTAAAGGAATATATCCAGTTTCAAAGAAAAATAAGAATCCCAGAACTATAAATAGAAAGGACACTTTCAAGGTTATCTCACTTTTGTAAAATAAGGTCCATTCGAATAAGACAGAAAATGGCTCTTAAATTCATATCATTTGACATGCTTTTTCCTCTAAGAATGTTGGTGACAATTGAGCTTTCTCTGAATAAACACACAAATGCAGGATCCTCAGTTATCTAATGAATAAAATAAATAAATGCAACCATCTGATTGAATTGAAACAAAAAGAGCGAATCAAAATTATATTGATTAACAACTAAATTACTTACTGAAATAATTTTAAACGTACACACAGTTAAAAGAAACAATATAGCGATGTCGATGTGTTCTTATCCTATTTTTCCCAGTGGTAATAATTTATACAAGTCTAGTACAATATCACAACCAGAATAGACAATGGTGTAGCGCTCAGAGTATTTTCAGGTTAGTACGGTTTTATTGAAAGTGTAGGTTTGTGGATTATAAGACGAAACTTAGGCCCATCTTGACAGGTAATTCACCTGCCTATTATTGCGTTTATAATTCCTATCATTATCTACTCATTGTTATCTGTTATCTAGATTGTTGTCAATTCATTTTGACTTAGCAAAAAAAAAGACCTTGATGAATTTGTCTCCTATTAGTCCTTGATTGGACATATCGGATCCAGGTCACTTTCTTCTATTGGGTAAAGAGAAATAAATGTTCTAAACTCTGTACAACAAACGTCTGTTATCAGGTATATACTGCCATACAGAGGAGTCTTTCATCGTTATTGTTTGCTGCTGGTGTGTATTGTTAAGTTAATAAAGATGAAGTAGGCATTGTCTAACCTAGCTTATCATGATGAGAAATTTCCAAATTGAGTTATCATGAGGAAAGTATTTTTGAAATATTTATTTGTAAAACTTACCATTTTTACATTTCAATCCTTCGAATTTCTTAGAAGTTTGATAGCAGTTATAATAAAACTATTATTTATGAAAGTGTTCTATCATTAACTTGGTAGGTCTCTCTAGGCCTCTCTTCTGCAGCAACAGGGGTAGCATGATACTAAATTGCATTTGATGCTATAATGTTATGGGGGAAACCAAGTATTATATGTACGTATCTGTGAGAAATCAAACACGTCTCATTAGAGAGGTAACATAGTTATAAAATCAGCTGTTATTACTAATAGTTGATACTTAGTGACAAATATTTTCAAATAATATGCACAGTTTGGCTTTCCATAAAAAAACATGACTTTTACCTACCGTGAATATTTTCATTTAAATAATAATCTGTAGGTAGATTTCTATGTATTAGATTTTTAAAAATGTAAATCCTCTTTAATTGCTTCCATCAACCTGAGTTTCTGATTGTGCTCTAATACCAATGAAATCTGTTAAAGAAATAGCTAGAACATTGCTTCAATTATTAACTCACTTTGTGCCTATTTTATATTTTTTAAGATTTATTTAGTATTATTTCACATGCATAGGTATTTTGCCTACATGTATGTCTTGTGCCATGTGTTTATAGTGCTTATGGAGGTCAGAAAACGGTGCCAGTTTCTTCGAAGCTAAATTACAGATGGTTGTAAGCCACTACATAGGTACTTGGAATGCCAACATGGTTTCTCTGGAAGAGTATCCTGTGGTCTTAAGCACTGACACATGTCTCTAGTACCTCTTTGCATATTTTACTTTAAATTGAAAGGAAAACATCTATTCAAGAAGTTTTCTTTTTACAATAACATTTATTTGTATGCACATAAACATTATTTTCAACTGATAAGGCTTAGAGTCATTGGTACTTTAGTATATGTTGCTGTAGTTTTAAAGATCTTTTAGTAAATACAATCAGTTAAAGGAAACATCTAGTTATAATAATAAAATAGTGAATGGTAATTGTATTCATAAACTATATCTTAAAATGTTATGCAAATAACCCCTGAAATTTTGTCTTGGTCTCTTATCAGTGAAGAGAGGATTAGTATGAATGAGGTCATTGTCCATAGAGATTTCTAAAATAATTTTTATTAGCTAGCAAAGCAAAGAATTAGGATTTCTGAGTGCCTAAATGTTATTTTGCAGTAAAAAATCACAATAGGTAAAATGGCTATGCCTAATAATTCCCATAATATGAAAATTTTCTCAAAATCTTTCAGATAATTATGTCAACCTTGGTTAGCTATAGCTATAGAAAAAAGCAAAAGGCAATAATAACACATTTTCCTATAGTTCTTTACTTTTGATATGGACTGTCACTCAAGCCCATGCTGGCCTTAATACACAGTTATCTTTCTTCCTCAGTCACCTGGGTGCTGGCATTACAAATATGAAGCCCTCACCTGGTTTATAGGAAGCAAAAAAAAATAGACAGCACAAGGGAAACAATAGAAAAGAGACTTCCTGATGAAATGGCTGAATGTTTGCTTAGCAAACTCTTTTGGACATTGAGAATAAGATAAAAAAAGTTCAAGTTCCAGATAATTAAATTTTGGTATCCTCATCACCTGGGGATGCCTATAGCCATTGTCCAGGAAGTCTCTTTTGTCATGTAGTCTAATATATCATATTCTTTCCAACCTTGTTTCCCCTCGGTTATCCATGTATTATCAAACCATTGCATGAAAATACATAGTCCTCCCTGGAGCTCCAATCTCAAGTTTAGTTTCCTAGATCATATAAAATTATTATCAAACTTTTTTTATGTTTTCCTCTTCTTAACCTCTTATATAAGTCAGTAGGTATAGCCATTTAGAACTGGCATAGAAAGGGTTCATTGCCACTTTCTGCCCTTGTTCTTGAGACTGGGCTGGTTAGAACTAAAAATCTCCCCATGGAAGCTGTTTTGGTAGACAAGAAGCTGAGAGTGCGGGTGAAAACTGAAAATATTGCACTAGAACAAGGTATTTGATAAGATTATAAATTGTTGATATTTTACATTCTTGGATAAAACTTCTATTTGTCTATCATATTATATCTTTTTCATAGTTATAGCCCTCTGTATTTATTTTCATTATTTTGTATAGAAACTTTCCACAACTTTTACTTGTTTATAATTTTTCATATCTGTCTATTGGTTTAATGTGTATATAAAAATCTTAATATGACTAATGGCGCTCATTATAACTTTCTTATTCTTTAACAATCCGACTTCTATATTCCAGTGATTCTTATCTTTTTTTAACAAAAAGTAATGATCCACTGTCTTTTAAGTAAGGGCTTACTGTTTCAAGAAATGAACATTCTCCAAATAAGAGACTGACTCTCTTACTATGTATCCTCAGAGCATCTTGTACTTCCATTTACAGCTAGTACCATGGATCAATACTATTTGTTGGTAAAAGGAGGGAAACATCTATAAAGTTTATTCTTATCATTGTCTCTATGACTGTTTATTTTTCTATTTTCATTAACAGTCCGGTCATATCTATATATTTCCCCATAAACACCCTAGTCTTCTGCTTGTTCTTGTCCTCGTGTGTCAGGACAATGATAACTATATTCTTTTAAGAACATTTTTACCTTCAGTAGTTTTCATGGAATTTTGGACAAAAGGAAAAATTGGTTTAAGTGCCAAGAGGGTTACCACAAACAAACATATATATATATATGTATTTGACTAGACAAACAAGCTTCGATTACTTAGTATTAGAATTGCTTCAATAATATCAGGGGGATATGTTGAGTGGATTAGTTTCAGGACTCTGGTAAATTCGCCTTTGTTTCTCTGTAAAGTGACTCTAATTCAGGAAATTAAGCTTCCTCCTGTTGACTCAAACCATAATTCTCACCTCAAAGGGCATAAGAGAGAGTTTCTAATGCCATATTTGAATGAACATGATCCAGGAACAGAGATTTAGAGTACTCCAAGATGCATGTTCTGCTATAAAAGCAGTTTCATGGTGTTTTTCTGATAATGGAACAACAGATGTCATAAATAAAGGTGTTTTTCAAATACTCGGTGGAAACTTTAAGTTGGCAGTTGCAATGAAGTGGAAAGTTTACTGCTGCATATCTCAGATGCTATCTGATGGCTCTTTGCCTTTTGGCCTGTGGAAGCTGGTTTTGTTCAGTTAATACAGTCTAAAAGGTTTATATCTACTAGTCACAATATATTAGGTTTGAGCCAAATGTGGGGAAACAATGACTATTTAGAGGGCTAATGATAAGCCAGAATTATTATAATTAGGACTTTCCGTATTGCAACCTCTGTACACCACTGAGGTTCTAATCAGGCAACAAGCCTTTGTAGACACCGATTCCTTACAGGAACTCTTGTTTATAGTATCTGT
>NW_024544520.1:0-22707 GCF_018167655.1 Microtus oregoni
TTCTGCACCTTGCTGCTGTGAATATCAGATTTATTGTCCTAATTAGGGAGATAAAGGCTCTAGAAGGATATAAGAACAAATTTTCAGGAAGATTAATGTGGAAATTAAGGATTGATAGGATGTGTTGATTAGGTCCAAATTCAGCTTCTGGGGATTGGTAACCCAATTAAGAAATCAACATAATTACCTGAATACCCCAAATTATATTCATTTGACTGATAGTCATTTTTTTTCTACAATTTGTGTGTGGCAGGGGTAAAGACTGAAGTTACCCTTCAGTTAACAAGGAATATTTTCGTCATTTCTTCCTAATGTAGTAAACAAATAATAATTAAACATCTATCATGTGCATAGTAAAAGAAACAAGTGTTCTTCTAAGCCAGAATACTTGTAGAGCAGACTAGAATGTTTACAGAGAAGGCATTTGACAAAGGATAAATGAGCTGAATATTTCTCCTCACATAAGCAGATTGTCCAAATAGAAATAGAGACTCATGTAATTTCCTGATGGGTTCTGCAATATACATAACTTAATGATTTCATTTATAAATAATTAAAAATTAATCTTGTGGAAGTATTATGACATGGCAAACATTAAGCCAAGAATTTTCCATACGGTATCACATTTAGACTTTAGATGTGAATTTTGATGCACATTATTAAATAAAATAAGATAACAAAACATTCCTGCTAATAGGGGCACATCTTCTGATATAGTCATCCCATTTCCCCAAAATAAAATACTGAAAATGGTACAGACTATGTACCATATGCCACAATTAAGACACTAATTCATTTCATTAAAGGAGTAAGTAAAGAACTCAAAAGGCCTGCTACTGGGAAATGTTTAGACTATGAAACTACAATTTGTGCATCTGTAATGATGCAAATATCATCAAGCTGTTGACTTAGAGATACTTTTTATTTCAAATTCCCAAATTAATGTCATATTTGTCTGTTTTTAATATATGGGATAGATTTCTCCATCTCATCTTGATAAGCAAATTTTGCAAACATATTTTTGATGTTTAAAAATGATTGCACATATGATAATGAACTTTGGGGGGTTGGGTTTTGACTACTGATATGCTTTTTGCAGTATTTCATTTTGTGCAGTAATGTGTGTAGCCTATCACTTTCGTCACAGCCAATATACAGATTCCCCTGACAAATTATTCACATCCATTTCACAGGGTGTAGTATATATTTTGTATCACTGAAATTTTATTTTTTAGATTTTCATTGGCTGATGAAAAGTTTTAATAAAATAAAACTCCTCAGTCCAACCACTTTGGAGCTATCTATGCAAGCAGCTTGTAACAGGTTTTAATCCATTGGATGAACTCAGGAAAAACTAGCAAGCTGGCTAACATTGCATTATCCTAATTTTTATTTCATAAAGCAGAGATTTACTTTAAAATCAAAAATATATGAACAGATTGAGTCCAGATGTCTGAAGGGATTGCTTCTGTTTTCCAATGCCAAAAGAGTCTTCTGTAGGTCCTACTTTGATAATTTCCGTATTTCTCTTTTGACAGTTCTCCTAACCCTTCATGCCAGCAAACCGCAGTACTGATATATACATAAAAGTACTCTGGTATTTGGGTATTTAAATATGTCTATAGATAATTTTAAAAGCATCATTTTGTAAAACAAAAACTCACTTTTTAATCTAATGAACTTCTAATCTGAATGTATTTTCCAATCAAATTTTAAGTTTAGTGTTAATACGAGATTATATAACCTCATTATATTTTAATAAAACAAATAAATCCAAGAAATCCTTACAACTACTGTAAAAAATTATTTTAAAATACATAACAAATACACAGGAAGAACAACTATACTTTCCTTTAATCATATGGTAAATTTTCAGTTTTTCTTCTGTAAAAATTACTTTGAATGAATTTATTCATGCAGTACCAAAGACAATTATTGTTAACATCAGCAGAAAACAGTATTTTGCTTTATCTTTGTCTCATTCTTGTAATGAAATTTGACCTTTACATCTTATAGCATTAGTCAAGTGTTAGTGAACAAAATATATTTCCTAGCAATTATTGGAAATTACAACTTAAAATGGTGAAATTGGTTATGAAATAATAACAATTATTGTCTGGACAGAAGCAACATAGACATAGAACTATTTATCTACGTGAAATTTCATACAAAGCGTGTTGAAAATACTTTAAAATTTTATTTGGTTTTCATGCAAATTATATACTAGTATTTCTGATTTATTTTTGTAATTCAACTATGAGAAATTCCTTCATAAAATGCAAAATAGGTTAGTGTGTTGTATGTGTGTATTTGTGTGTGGTTGTTGTATGGAAGCAGAACTCAGTGCCTCAAGCATATTTGTCTGGTGATCTATCGCTGAGCAGCACCCACAGATCCAGTATTATCATTGAGACTACAATGTGATGTATAGTTTCCAAAACAGAAAAAATCAGGAGCAAGCTTAAAAATGTCTTTTTGTTTTCCTTCCTTCCTTCCTTCCTTCCTTCCTTCCTTTGTTTCTTCCTCCTCTCTCTCTCCATTCCTCTACACCCCCATTTGCCTCACTTTTCTTTCCTTGTGTGTGTCTGGCAGCTAAACCCAGGGCATCAATAATACTGTGAAAGTGCTATAACCTTGAGCTATATCAACAACCCTAGGAATGTTTATTTTAATGTTCTTTTTCTTCAAGCTCAGAGTTTGTCTAAATATTTTCTTTAGAATATTTTAAATGAATACATTAAAAGCAATTTTTATTTTTTTCCTTTTTTTAAAATTTATTTATTTATTAAAGATTTCTGCCTCCTCCCTGCTACCCGCCTCCATTTCCCTCCCCCTCCCCTGATCAACCCCATTGAGGAGTCTTTTAATTGTCCCCATCCTCTTTATCTGCTTTCTCAATATGCTGTTTGTATTTACCACCATGGACTAGCTTTTCTCCCAAACTGTAAATTTAGTGATATAGAAAACTGTCTGATGTTGTACACTCTACAGGTCCTCTTTGGACCATGCATTGAGTCTAGCTGCTAAAGAAAGAAGACTAAATATGGAGGGTATGGATGGATAAATGGTTGGTGTGTGTATTTATAATCCTTTTGTATAAAGGATTTTTCAGGAATAAGAGACAAATGAAGTGCTCTTGAAATTCTAATTATCTAACTCATTTTAACTCATCGTTGATCACATACAAGTTAAATGGGCAAATGAAAGTTGACATGCAAGAAGTTTCTTTAGTATATTAATTTATACCATTTCAATTCATAGATGGAACTGATTTTACAATCTTTTTGCTAATATTTGATTTAGTTTAGTTTACCTTGTGTTCTGGTGTGGTTTGAGGCAGAGTCTAACTCAAACCCCAGTTTCCCTGATGTGCCACACCAGGCACTTGCTCTGTTTTGAGCTAAAAGCCCATGCAATGCAGGCTGGTACTGAACTCGCTCTATAGCTGAGGACACCATTGAACCTCCAAGGACTGAGATCACAAGTTTGTGTCCCCCTATTTTTTTTTAATTTTAGCAGTTTTTTATGTGTACTTTAAAAAATATGCTATTCATGCCAGGCGGTGGTTGCGTATGAGTTTAATTCCAGTACTTGAGAGGCAGAGACAGGCAGATCTCTGTGAGTTCGAGGCCAACCTAGTCTTCAAAGTGAGTTCTACAAGTCTCCAAAGATATAGAAAAATCCTGTCTCTAAAAACAACAAAAATGCATTAAAATATGCTATATATGTACATAAGAATCCATAGGGACAAATATAAACATAGTAGCATATTGTCAAATCCCATATATCATGAAGCTATGAGCAAGTTTTCTCTTAACAGCACAGTCTATTATTAAGTTCCTTATCTTTGCACAGCATGTTGATAGGGAAAAACTGTGTCTTACAGTTTTCGTTACAGAACAGAAAGGGAGGTCAGATCTCATCTCAGGAGATCTCATTAGAAGCTTTTAGTTTTGGATAAACAATGCTCATTCTATTGTAGGGTTGAATACTTTTCCTCCTACAGTTCCCAGTTTTGTTGAACTTTCACACAGATTCTTACTTGAATTAGGAAATCCAAATATTTCTCTTTTATTTTCTGTGTATTCTGTGCTCTGTCTATATTAGTGTATTTTAAAATTCTTTCTATATCACATATATTGTGAGGTTGTTTTTTTTTTTCCATTTCCTATACCCTGTAATAAACTGGAGGATCCAGGAGAGCATTTTCATGTTTTTCTTGTCTACTGTTTTGATTCTATTGTCTCGTTAACATCATTGCATAAATAAACATTTCACAAATATTTGTGGACGGAATATGGTTTCCTTCTCAAAATAGCAGTTGCTAACTTGAAACCACACCAAATATTATTTTCAGTACACCGAATTGAACTAAGTTGGATTCTGACCAAGTGTGAGAAAAGAGAAGAATAGGGAAGGGGAAATGAGAAAAGGAACAAAGGAGATAGGAAGGGGTAAAAAGGGAAGTAGAGAGAAAATCAGTCCCATACTGGGCCTAAGGACATTAATTCTGCACTTACTATTTATCATGAGTAGGTTTCATATATAAACTGCAAAGTTAGATACTGCATGGCTTTTAGGACAATGCAGTCAGATAGTGCTTATTATTCAGTATTAAAAAAAATAAAAGCAAATCTAAGGAAATTATTAAAAATTATTTTGAAAATGCTTTTTCTGAAAATAATTATAAAGAAAATCCATGTTCTCATTATATGTAATAGCTGACCATTACACCATATATGTTAATTAAAATCAACAGAATGTATTTCAAAAGATCACACATACCAAGCCCACATGTATGATTTTGCATTCTATTGACCACTGTGAAGAAACTTTTAAACACCTACTACTTGAGTATAGGAAAGTAATTGATATCTAAGGGTAAACTGAATAAACAAAATGCTGAATTTATCTCTTAAAAATATTTGAAATTATAATTACATCCTTCCCTCTTTTCTTTCCTTTCTCCCAGTCCTTTCATGCTTACCCCTTGCCCTCTCTCAGATTCATGGCCTCCTCTTCATTAATTGTTATTACATATGAATACACACACACACACACACACACACACACACACACACATTCCAAAATATAACCTGCTTGATTCACATGATGTTCCTGTGTATATATACATGCTTTCAGAAATGATGGACTAGTCTTAGATAACTAATTTGGGCACTGTTCCCTAGTAAAGACCATTTTCTTTCTCTCGCATTCATCAGTTGCCTGTAGTGAATTCCCTACGGTTAAAGCCTCATGAGCTTTCTCCCTTCCATAATAACATCATCGTTGGTATCTTGCTTGTTCGGGTCTTGTCTAGGCAGCTCTGTTGATGAGACGTAATGGGTGTCGTTTGTTTGACATTTCCAGGAGACACAATATCACAGGAAACTTCCTGTTCCTCTGGTTCTTAACACTTGTCCCACCTTCTCTTCTTCTATTTTTTTTAAGGCTTGTTTTATTTTAATGACTGATCCACCTGAGACCACAGGCAGCCCACTCTGTACAGACTCGAGGGAAGCTCTATTTCTTGGTCTCTTCCTCCTTGGACAGAGTCTTGATGATCTCCTCCTTCCTGGCATGGGGGCGCTCCTCCTGGCGCTTTCTTGCTTCCTTGGTCTTAGACCTGCGAGACTCAGCCTGGTCAGCCAGGAGCTTCTTGCAGGCCTTGTCTGCCTTCAGCTTGTGGATGTGCTCCATGAGAATCCGCTTGTTTTTGAAGACATTCCCTTTGACCTCCAGGTAAAGGTTGTGATACATATGGCGATCAATCTTCTTGGATTCACGCTATCTCCTGAGGAAGCGGCGCAGGATCCGCATTCTTCTCATCCAGGTCACCTTCTCGGGCATTCTGGCATTGGCAGACCCTTCCGCTTTCCTATGCCCATATGCCTGCCCTTCCATCAAGCCAAAGTGCTTTTCCGGCATCGAGTCTGGGAATGGACAGTCACAGGCTTCCGGATGATCAGCCTATCTTTAATCAGCTTCCATATCTGCTGACCCACCTCTTCTGCAATGATCCCTGATCCTCAGGTGCAGGAAGCATGTTGTAAATTTATCAGTTCGGTTAGATACCACATGATCTCTTGTTCTCTGCATCCTAATGGGTTTAGAATGTTTGGTTCATTCCTCTATTTCATTTTATTTTAGTTGGTTACCAGTCCTGTTTGGAAGTTAACGATTCTGGCCTTTCCTTTATACAGACACTTTAATTCTCTTTTGAACCATGAAATGAGACATTCAGTTTTTAAGGTTTTTTTCTTTAAAGCCCTCCGAGAAACAGGAGTATTTAATAAGATTAGATAATTCCAAATAAATGGGACAATGAAAAACTATATAAAATATAGTTGATTAATGATTTGAAACTTGTGAATACTTTGGTTACCTGTTTCATGGTGATAAAACATATTAATATAGAGGGTTAGAACAGAAAACTTGTACAATGGTGATTGTAAATTAGGTAGTCTCCAAAGTAAAAGTGAAATAGCAGTAGTCAGCAGATATAATGTCATTGAATGAACTGACAATAGAAAGTAGAAGTAAAAATTTAACTTAGCACATGTGTAGGTTTGTATTCCTGTATGTGTGACAGGAGTGCAAAGAAAGTATCAACATATAAGTAATTATTTATTTTATATTTAAATGGTGAAAACATTTTCTCAGGTGTGTCCTATAATGGGTAACCTGATTTTTTTTATAGTGTCACGTGTAATATAGTCCTTCTCATATACAATCCTTTTGTTCAAACAATGCTATATGTCATTGACTTCTTTTTTAAAAACAAGCTATTATTTTATGTGTATGAGTGTTTTGCCTGCTGCATGTGTGCATATGGACGACATGAGTATTTATTTTCTATGGATGCCAGAAGAGAGCATCAGATCCCCCTAGGACTTGATAAATGAATGATTATGAGCCACTACATTGGTTCTGGGAATTGAATCCGGGTCCTCCACAAGAACTGTAAATGTTCTAAATCATGGAACAATCTCTCTTGCCCTGTGATAAACTTTATAATTCTGTATTGAACCCTGCATGCTTAAAACTCATTCTGTTATCCCTTTGTCTCAAGCTTAATTTCCTTAACTTGAACTACAAGGATGTCTGCTTTTAGTCGTTCTCTTTCTTCTACTGATTCATGTTCTCATCTCCTTCTTATACTTTTAGGTGTTCTTTGTAGACTTTGAATGTTCCTCCCCAGTGTTTCAATCTGCCAAACTTTTGATCATCATTTGGAACCCATAGAAAATTTGATATCCTATGTGATACATTTCATAAAGTCTCTAAGGTAGAATTACTCCTTACTTTGATACTCTTACAACATTTTATACTAAACTATCCCATAGACTGTCAAATTACATAGTATTTTCAAATGTACTTCAACTATATCCAATTATGAACATGGTCTTGATTATTATATTGCATATATCCCATGGTGAAAATACATCCAACTTCGGTAAGAGTTTTCAAGAACACTAGTGTGGTATGTTCTTAAGGTTCTGATGGAAAAAAAATCCTTATTCTCTTTAAGTATATATTTAAAAATACTTGGAATACATGGGAAAATATTTGACACAATAAGAACTTGAATTACAAAAGTCAATTTATCATTTGTACATCCAATCACTCACTGTATATTCCCAAAAGCCACATAGACCCTTAGAATATAAATTATGGTATTTGTGGTGTGTGATCAACAGAAAAACTATACATTACTTCACTAGTATGTTATACTATAGCTTATTTTATTAACAAAGTTAAAAAAAACCCTAATCATTTTTAAGTGAAGTTGAACCATTATGTGAATGTGCTATGTGCTAATTTACAATCTTGTTCCCCATTACAGTGAGCCCTCCATTGTAAACCTTGTGCTTCTACTACAGAGTGGTATGGAAATGAATCCTGCATGCTTGAGAGAGTGGAAAGGGAAGAGGGTGAAAAAGAGGGAAAGAAAGAAAATAAGAAAGATCAAGAGAGAGACTTTATTGAGTCATTATATCATGTTCCATATGAAGCATCTGCTTTTGTGGAATCTGACAGATTCTAGGGGAGGCTTAGAGTGACATAAAGCCACAGGATGGAGTCTCCCAGAATCTAATAGGACAGAGGGAGATGCCTAGAGCACTCCCAAAAACCTGAATGCAGTTTTTTGAAATGTAAAGAATTTATTCAGCCCTTCTGAATGTAAACTTGAAAATTCAACAAGTAAACTCTAGTGAAGGATAAATCATGAAAATATGTTATAAAGGGTAGAATACAGCCAGAAGATACAGCTCCTTTTCATCTTCATCTTTTTCCTAGAGCTGACAACATAAGGCTAAAAGGAAGTTAGAATAAGGGAGAAGGAAAATTTGTAATTCAGAGTTTAACACTTACTATCAGTTGAAGAAGATCAAGTTCAGGACATGTTCTTACTCCTTTGATTTTTGAAATCAGAAAGCAGTTCCTTTTTGTGAATTTGCAGGAGTTATGCAATAAATGTTGTTGCAAAGTGTTTGAAAAGCATGTAACACACACAAAACAAATTTCTTCCAATTCTGGTCATAGGCCTTATGAAATTTACTTTTTATGCCTAAGACTTAAAGGGCAATACATAGATTAAAAACAAACATTAAAACAAAGCTTACATTGTACCAGCAGTCTTTGATTGAAAAGAAATAAAATATTTCTTTCATTGTAAATTTAGCCAATTGTTTGTTTAACATATCTTGACATGAATGTCATACCAGTGAAAGAATTTCATGGTCAGTGATAAAGATTATAAATGTAAAAATATAAAGGTGAACAGAACATCCAGTTTATATATAAATACTGAATGTACTCTTCCACTCAACAGTCACGTTCACTGACTGGCTCTGTCTTAATTAGTGCCCACCCAACATTTCTAATAATAGAACACTGGAGAATTATTTATATGGTCTATTATCCTTACTACTAATACTTTCTAGCACTGGGCAGCGTAAACCTGCCTACATTTGTCGTGATCTGGATTTTCCCAATGTTTTATCCATTATACATGTTTCAGTAAAGTTTGTTCAAGTTCAGCCTGGTAGTTAGAATTGTGTGTATTGGAATTCCACTCTCTAAATTTGTATATTTATGTAAAGGTTATGGGATATCTGACTTTAAGATTCATACTTAGATTTTTATGAGCCTTGGCTTTCATATAAAGTAGTCATAACTGTAATATGCCATAAGCCTATTGTAAACAAGAAAACCCTTCAGTGTGTTTACCAACACCTTCTAAGTTGTTTTTGCACATAAATGTCATTAGAAGGCTATTAGAAGTCAAATGTTTTCCTGTAGCTCCAATCTGAAAATTTATTCTGATTACTTGGTGTAGCATCCATTTGTTTTGAATGTGTCTTTTGTTTTTCCAGAAAGCATTTAGACTACTTAATTATTTGATGGTTTTATTCTTTGGAGCATCATTTCTTCATTTTCAATGGTTCTGCTTTAATCACTGAAGTCAAAGTCTATAGTCCTAGTCTGTTCTTAGTCTTCCCCAAATTACTAACAAAGTCAAGCTGAAAGAGATTTTCGTGGTTACTGAGTCACTAGGGTAGTCCCTCTTCAGTTGTTTTTCAGTGATAACATTTATTATTTCATATGAGACATGGTCTCATACTGTAGTTCAGGATGGTTTGAAACTCATTGTAGACCAATCTGGTATTGAATTCTGGGCAATCCTACTTTCTCAGCTTCCGATCTACAGGCATAATAGATAAAAATCTTCATTCCCAGAAGGTAATGATATTTGATGATAGGCTATGCACCTCTTTCAATAAAAAGACTCATTTTTGTTGTAATTTGTCATTATTTTATTACTTATGTATTTATTCATTTATTTAATTTAATTGTTCCTGAGGCAAGACTAGAGAGTGCCTAGCTCACTTGGTAGCTGATCACCAAAATCACTAGTAGGAAAAGAGACAAAGAAGAAGTGGGGGAAAGGAAATAATGAGTTTGTTACTAAGCTGGATATTGGCGTAGAAAGCTGAGCTCAAAGCTATGGACCTCCTTAGGGGAATATTATAAATAAACATAAATATACCTCTGAAGGACAGGACTATGGGGAAATCTGTCTTTGCTTCTTATGTTGCCAGGAACATAGAAACCTTACATAGGAACATAGGAGTGTTACCAATAACATCAGATTTTTGGCCATGTATAGGATGAGTAAGTTTCCATGAAATTGGAAAAAAAAAAAAAAAACAAACCCTTGAAGCAGAAACAGTAAGACATGCAGTGGCGCTTGACCTAACAGACCTTCAACATGCCCAGGGACTTTCCATCACAGAGATAATAAATTCAAAAGTGTGTCTGGTGGGATCAGACATGTCAGCTACAGAGCACAAATTGAATTTCCCAATTATCTGATGCCATGATCTTGTTTGACAAGGAGATGAAACGGGCTCTGTCTCATTGTTGAATTCTTCACATCTGATACATGTGGTTTAGCTTCATTTTGCTGTTTAGTATTTGAAAGCTCTATAGCCTATTTTCCATAATCTAAACTGTGATGAAATCAGATGCATTTATTCTAAATTCATACCTTGATGTTGTGTATGTAGCAAGTACTCAAAAATGACTTCTTAAAGGGATGATTTTCAAATGATTTTCTGATTTATGGAGAAGCATAGTGAGTGCAATAGAGCCCCCAGCAAAGAAAACGATTCCACAAAGTTTCACAGGGCCTGTCAATGATTTGTACAGTAGAAGTGCCATGGAAAATGTTAACAGAGGTCACTTTTAAACTATGTGAACAATTATTTTTTATAATAATAATTGTATTTCCTCCCTGGTGAAGCCTCTGTCTCCTATGATTATTAAATTTCAGGACAAAATAACCCTTAAATACTAAGAGAGCAAGGCTTTCTAGTGAAACAAATGTCCTGTTTCCTTTGAGTTGACTTGTCATTCATTTGAACACACACACACACACACACACACACACACACACACACATATATATCACTCAGATAAAAATATTTTAATCTTTCTATTTTATATAATAAACAACTATGTTTACTAATTTCCATTGATTAGAACCCACTATACACCCTTCCATGATTTCATTATTTTCACAAGGGATAGCCACAAACCTTAATTTGCTTTTCCTGATCTTGGCACACATGAATGTATTACTAAATAACTTTTTTCACAATATTTTTCACTTCTTATAATTAGAATCACATTGTATCTATTCTTTTGTGACAGATTTTTTTCCACAGTCAGCATTAAAGTGCCAAGCTTCATCACTGTCATTGGCTAGGTACATTTTATTAATTTTTAGTGCTATTTTCTATTATAGGAATAAATCTACAATTTATACATTTTTGTTCTTTGTTTGCCTCGTACAGATACTACTTCTTGTAGAGGACTTTGGGGAATGAGATTGTTGAGTCAGTTGTTAAAATATGTGCCCTTGGTATCTCCTTTTTCTGTACTTTGGAAAGTTGACCATTGTGAGGTACATGTACCTGACTTTCACTACAGCCGATGTTATCTCTTGGACTAATACTGTACAACTGGAATGCATATTTAGTGGAAGAAGACAGGGCACATTTTTACTAGCCCTTTGTTCCCCAATCACTTCGATGGGCAGAAGCTGCCTCAATTTTTTTGTTTGTTTGTTTTGGTTCCATTCAGACATTTCTGGTTTTGAATGAATATCCCCAAATCCACATTTATAAAATGAAGTAAGGCTGTTTTTTGTTCCATTTTCTTCCTTCCTTTCTAACCTCTACTTGTTTTTTTTGTTTTTTGTTTTTGTTTTGTTTTTTTAACTGTTCTGCTTTTATTTGAAGATTTAACACATACAGATTCATGTAGCCTTTATGCTGATCAGGAGGCAGGAAAGTTCTGTCACCTCAAGGAACTCAATGCAAACCCACTGTTATCACATCCTGGGCTGTAATCTCTTTTTGAGAATGCCATTAATAAAATTGTCCACATATAACCTTTGCAGTTTGATTCCTTCACTCCTGAGTATCTGTGAGATGTGTCTATTGATTACATCAATACCCATCATCTAATAGAGAATTAAAAGAATTATTGGAGGTAATGAAGCAAATGGACTTAACAGACATCTATAGAACATTCTACCCAAATAGGAAAGAATATACCTTCTTCTCTGCAGCTCATGGAACCTTCTCAAAAATTGACCACATACTCGGAAGCAAAGGAAACCTCCACAGATACAAAAAAATATCAGTGTCCACCTGTGTCTTATCAAATCACCACGGATTAAAGTTAGAAGGCATCAACCACACTACCCCCAAAAAAACCGACAAACTCATGGAAACTGAACAGTCAACTACTGAATCACACCTGGGTCAAGGAAGAAATCAAGAAAGAAATTAAAGTCTTCCTCTACTTGTTTTAAAAAATAAAGTGACATTCAGTTTCTTCTTGGACAGTAACTGAGAGGAATATTCATATATTTAAAAAAGTGATTTCAAACGATCTCCAAATTGGTTATACCAACTTAAATTCTCACTAACTTCACAAAATTCAGTTTACCCAAATTCTCACCAGCACTTGATAATGACTCTTTCTGTTATTCTATTCATTATATGTCCAATTATGGTTTTAATTGGAATTTTAATCATTAAAAATAAATTTGAATGTTTTTTCATAGTTAATTTTTTAATTCAAATTTCAAATTCAAATAATTCATTATCCAATGGAAAATGATAACTTTCTTTTATATATAAAACTCAGATTTAAATTTCTAATTTTTACATTTATTTTTAAATAAGATGTGGATTTAACATATGCAAAATTTATTTTATGATATTTATTAATTTATTAATTTGACATATACAGATAAAATTTTACATGTTTAATCTTATTATATATGAAAATAAAGAATTGGAATGTTGTAGAACTAGAATAATTGAGGAATTTTACCCTTAGAAAATTAATTAGTCTTAGAAACTTTAAAATATTTTTCTCCTCACTTACCTTATTTCACTATTATCTATAGATCAATTACCAAGTTTCCATTAAAATACATAGTATGTCATTACTTAGAAACATTACTGGCATTCATTTCTTGTCACTACTATCAGGACTATTCATTGTCAATAAATGACTTTAATCATATCACACCTTTGAGAAAACCTACTTAATAAAAAAATTAGAAAACTTTTAGAACAAAATCTCTAAATTGATACTGGATAATATATAGGCATAATATGGAATTTTTCCCTTTATTCATTAAGTGTATGGGTGCAAATAAATGTTAGTCTCCTATACATATAACAATATATCTTTAAGTTAACCACTATGATGTTTAATGAGAACATTAAAAGTCCTTTGGTGAGCTCCCATTAGATCAGTCCCACCGTCTCCGTGGATGGATTTACCACTCGAGGTCCTGACTTCTTTCCTCATGTTCTCCCTTCTTCTGCTCTTCATCTGGGCTTTGGGAGCTCAGTCCAGTGCTCCAATGTGAGTCTCTGTCTCTATCTCCATCCCTCTCCAGATGAAGGATCTATGGTGATATTCAAGATATTCATCAGTGTGTCTATGGGAGAAGGCCAGTTCAGGCACCCTCTCCTCTGCTGCCCAGGGACCTAGTTGGGGAAATCCCCTTGGACACCTGGGAACCCCTCTAGAGCTAAGACTCTAGCCAACCCTAAAATGGCTCCCTTGGTTAGGATAACTTCTTCCCTGCTCCCAAATCCACCCTTCATCCATCTCAATTATCCCATTCCCCCAAGATCCCCCCAATCCTCCCCTTCTTCCTTCTCTTTCCCCATCTCCCCTACCTCCCAATCCACCCCAACCCCCCTGCTCCCAACTTTTGCCCAGTGATCTTGTCAACTTCCAGTATCCAGGAGGATAACTATATGTTTTTCTTTGGGTTCACCTTCTTATTTAGGATCACCAACTATAGGCTCAATGTCCTTTATTTATGGATAGAATCTGCTTATGAGTGAATACATACCACATTCCTCTTTTTTAGGTCTGGGTTAGCTCTCTCAGGATAGTGTTTTCAATTTCCATCCATTTGCATGCAAAATTCAAGATGTCATTTTTTTTTTACCGCTGAATAGAACTCTAAAGTATATATATATGCCACGCCTGCTGTATTCATTCATCTATTGAGAGGCACCTAGGTTGTTTCCAGGTTCTGCCTATTAGAAATAGTGCTGCTATGAACATAGTTGAACAAATGCTCTTGTGGAGTTGCTGGATCCTGAGGTAGGTTGAGTCGCAGTTTCCTGAGAAACTGCCACACTGATTCCCAAAGTGGTTGCACAAGTTTGCAGTCCCACCAAAAATGGAACTCACCAAGGCAAGCTGGACTGGGTCTGAACAAGCATATGATCAAACCGGACTCTCTGAATGGGGCTAACAGTGAGGGCGAACTGAGAAGCCGATGGTAATGACACTGAATTTTGATCCTACTGCATGTACTGGCTTTTTGGGAGCCTAGTCTGTTTGGATGCTCACCTTCCTAGACCTGGATAGAGGGGGGGGGGGGCTTGGACTTCCCACAAGGCAGGGCATCCTGACTTCTCTTAGGACTGGAGAGCAATGGGGGAGGGAAAGGGAGGATGGGAGGATGTGGAAATGTTAAATAAATAAATTAAAAAAAAGGAAAAAAAAAGTCCTTTGGATAGGAAAAAATGTGAACATAACGACAATGATGGTAGGCAGAGGCTGCTTGCTTGTTTCCCGGCCGCTCAGACCCGAATAATCACACAATCACTATATTAATTATAACACTGTTCGTCCAATGACTCAGGAACATTTCTAGCTAGCTCTTACATCTTGAATTTACTCATGTCTACTAATCTATGTATCACACAAGGCTGTGGCTTAATGGTAAGAATCCAGCGTCTCTCTCCTTCAGCAGCTGCATGGTGTCTCTTTGACTCTGCTCACTCTCTTTCTACATCTCTGTTCAGATTTTCTGCTTGATTTTACTCTGCTAAAACATGCCCAAAATAGCTTCTTTATTAACCAGTGGTAATAAAACATAATCACAGCATACAGAGGGGAATCCCCCATCATCTCCCCTTTTCTGTTTAAATAAAAGGAAAGTTTTAACTTTAACATAGAAAAATCACATACACAAACAGTTATCAAGCAAGAATTATAGTTACAATATTTAGCCTGTTTACATATAACAAATTAAAAAAATACTCTATAATCTATCCTATCTTTGTGAGTCTAAAGTTTTATATTTAATTGTTCTTTTATCATTAACTATGGAAAACTATAACTATCTGTCTTCAATCCTCCAAAGACCCCACAAGGATATAATATTACCTAAGTAAACAAGAAGTGTATTGTAAGCAACTTCTAAAACTCTAGAATTGACAGAGACATCTTGTTGCTTGGACAGTCACCCAAAGTTCTTCTGTAATGTTAGGGCATCCATCTTCAACCTACAGGCCCATAGTATCCAGCATACTTTTCCATGAAGCAGGATACTTGAAGATGTGTTCTTTCTTGTAAGGACAAAGTTCATCAGTTGCTTTCTTCTGTGTCATTCAGAATGTCTAGCAGACACTTTCATTAAGTAGGAACCCTGAAAAACCATCCCATATTTTAGAAAATTTAGCAGTCACATTTATGTGGGTTCTGCATATCCAGTTCATACAGCATACCATCAAGCAATCCAGACAAGAGTAGGTTCTTGCCCAAATGGCTAGCCTTGTAACAATGAAGGCAAATTCCATAACAAGTTCCTTAAATACTCATCAACTTCTCTGAAGTAATTGATGCTGCCAGATGTAGAAATGACTCACTGTTGAGAAAAGTTTAAGTCCTTAAAATATTTTAAATGCCATATTCTGTGGTTCTTTGAAAGGGCTGAAGAATTCCTATCCACCTGAAATATATCTCTGTACATCTAGAAAACCTAACTAACATGACTACAGTTTGACTTTTATATATGATCATCTATTAATACACATAATACCTTAAACAAGAGTAGAAATACATATACACAGTATAACAAAATCTGCCTTAATTATGTATTAACAGACCAAGATCCATACCAATGCAAAGTATTCATCTTTATATCATATCCCCCTTATTGTATATTTTATATATTTACTATGATCATAAATCACTTATAATCAAGCCCCTTTAAATGAAAAAATAATATATTTTTTCATAAATAATTTGGGAACATGGGCAAAGTTTTTTCCAAACTGTTTCTGCTTGTGGGCAAAGTATTTTATGGTTCATGGAGACCCTTTGTGGGATCTTGTTCCATCAAACCACATTAGCCAGGAAGCAATCCACAGGTTCTCATCCTCTGTGGGAACAAAAGCAAAATCTCTTTCCTATGCAACATTTACTTAGAACCAAATTGTAAAGTCAAGATACCTTTATGTTGGTTTAACATAGCAGTCCCGAGAATCAAATGTCTCTTTGCAGTCAAAAAATTCAAACAAAACACAATAATATACATAATCTAGACTTTTCTGTATATCATCCATCTTTGAATGACTAATTTTTCTTTACACCTTTAATCTATGACTGTCTGTACTCTTTTATATAACTTTTACTATTTCTTTAAAGACTTTTATTTTTTAAACTATTTCTTTTTATAACTATCTATACACTTTTTCTCCTCTCTCCCAAGCCATGATACTTTTTTTTTAAACACACTGTGTCTCATTTAGATGTCTTTTATATCTGAATTTGTCCTATTGTATATCTGAAATCCTTTCTGACAAGGAACATTTTAAAATGGTAAGCAGCATGGTTGAAGCAGCCCTGAATGTTGACTCCACCTCTCTTGGCCTTTCAATATGACAGAGGTAAGTTTACCCCCAGCTCTGGGACTGCTGGGTGGAAGCTGTGCTCATCACCTCAATTCTGGGAAGCACAGCATAAACCCTTTTTGTCTGAAGAAAAGGTAAATCTGCCATGCAGCATGCTGCAAGGCATGAAAATATCTCTGTGTATGGTGGCAGGAATCCTCCATGCTCTCCTGCTTGTACATGCCTAGCAGACCTGATCCGGCAAGTTGCTTAAGCAGAGAGTGCTGAGGGTGGTGGGCTCTCAGCTATTTTCCTCCTAATCCTGAGCAGATGGACAAGAACCCGGACCCGAAGTGGGTGACGGGCCATGCTATCTAGTTAGCCCAAGTTGATAGGGCAACATTTGTAAGTGGAAACTGCTCTTTCTTTCCTGGCTGTCCAGACCCGAATAATCACACAGAAACTATATGAATTATAACACAACTTGGCCAATAGCTTAGGCATATATCTGGCTAACTCTTATATCTTTAAATAAACCATTTCTATTATTCTGTGTATCACCACCAGGCTGTGACTTACTGGTAAAGATTGGGCATTTGTTTGACTCTGCCTCCTCTCTTTCTATATCTTTGTCTGGATTTTCTGCCTGGTTTTACTCTGCTAAGCCATCTCTTATGCCTGGCTATATGCTGCCTTACTATAAACTGAAACAACGTCTTTAATAACCAATGGTAATCAAACATATTCTTAGCATACAGAGGGGAATCAAGCATCAAATGACCTCAATATTTAATTCTACGAATCATTATTCAGGGTTTTTATAACATGAACAAGGTATGGTAGTTGACACCTGTAATCTCAGCAATCACAGGACTGAAACTGGTGAAGCCAAAATTTGATAGCCATCTAGATTACATGGTGAGCTCAAGGCCTGCCTGAGTTTTGTAAGAGACACTATCAGACAAAGAAACAAACTCTACCAAAGGTAGTTTTATCTGTATCCCAAACTAGTATATCTATAGACTGATTTTCATGTTATAATCATAATAGTAAATCATCAAGATTAAGATATGCTAAATATGTTGTTCTAGTCCTACATGAACATTTTCATTTAAGCAACCATTGAGGAGGTGAAGTATATTTTTGAGTTAGTCTAGAGACTAACTCACAGCTGTCTGATAAAGCTCCCTTAAACAGAATGACACTTGCCTTGATATTGTTTAACTTTGGTTTTATCTTGGCTAAATGAGTGTATAATTTGAGCACTTATATCTATGTATTTTTGTGTCTGTAAAATTAACAGTCCCAAAATACAGGTTACACAAAATTCAAAGAGGAAGAAATGAGGTGGTGGTAGGGCTTACAGTAGTGAAGAAGAAAGGTTTGCAAAAGAATTGCAGAAGGCCAACAAAATGTTATGCACTGCTTGGTAAACAACACAAAAGGCAGAGAAAATTTTGCATAAATTTCCAATTCAACATTTTTCTTTACTTTTTGTGGTGGTTTTTATTATGTATGGCCCACAAAGTCTCATTTGTTTGAAAGCTTTTTCACCAGGGAATTCGGCTATTTTTAATTGATTTTATTGAGCTATCCATTTTTCTCTCTGTTCCCTTCCCTTCATCTCCCCTCCCCTTCAACCCTCTGCTACTATTAGGAGGTGTGGCCGTGTTCAAAAAGGTGTGGCCTGTTGGAGGAAGTATGTAACTGGGAGTGGGCATTAACGTTTCAAATGCTCAAGTTAAGCCCAATGTCTCTCTTTTCCTGATCCCTGCTGATAGAGATGTAAAACTTAGCTATTCTCCAGCACCATGCTTGAGTGAGTGATACCATGCTTCCCATAATGATGATAATGGAATAATTCACTGAGTCTATAAGCCTTTTAAAGTGTTGCCATGGTCATGGTGTCTTCTCTTTGTAACAACAGAACACTGACTAAGAAATTGTCTATTTTCAATTTTTTATTTGAAATTTATATATTTAACCAAGATTCTCTATAGAGGACTGAATAAGCATGGGATAAAACCGGACTCTCTGAACATGGTGGACAATTAGGGCTAATGAGAAGCCAAGGACAATGGCACTGGGTTTCGATCCTGCTGCATGAACTGGCTTTGTGGGAGCCTAACCTGTTTGGATGCTCATCTTTCTGGACCTGGATTGAGGGGGGAGGACGTTGGACTTCCCACAGGGCAGGGAATCCGGACTGCCCTTCAGATTCAAGAGGGAGGGGTAATGGAGTGGGGGGAGGGGGAGAGGACTGAGGGGAAGGGGAGAAGAGTGGGAGGAGGGGGAGGGAAATGGGAGGTGGGGAGGAGGCAGAAATTTTTTCAACAAAAAATAAAGAAAGAAAGAATAAATTTAATTGCTTAGAGGTGTTTATTGCCTTTGCATTACATACTTAGAATATATTTTGTTGTCGTATTTCTACAGAACTTTTGTCAGTTAGATATGTTTCACAGTGACCGTGTAGCAAATGAGTAAGATAATAAATCCATGTTTACACTTTGGACAAACTATCTTTTGTCCTACAAAAGTCTGACTTTCTATTACTACATCAAGAAAGTAATGTGCTGCCAGGTATGGTGGAACAAATTTGCAATACGGAATCAGCAAAATTAGTTGTTGAAGATCAGCCTTGACAACATGAGGCCATGTCTCATAAATAAATAAGCAAAGAGATAAATGGTATGAAAGACACAGGAAGAATGTAACTGTGTTTTCCTTAAGAAACTAGGCAGATCCAGTATTTATCTAGTGAGATCTTTGCATTATTCCCACCGAAATAATAACTAGATTATAAATTCCCTCATGGAATGACTATGACATTGTAACTTGCCTAATATATATTTCATTCAAAGTACATTGAGTTACTTGTATTCGTTGAATATGGTGTAGCTTTTCTTGCTAGAAATTCTTATGGTACCAAGCTAGTCTTTGTGGCAGATAAATTATATGTAGATACATTGAAGTAAATTTTAGCATCAGAGTTATATTCAGGCTACTCCTTAAGCAATATTACACGGTTCTGCTTGAAAAGGTCACGATACTGTTTAGAAAAGAACAAGTAGTTCAGTGAGTCTATAAGCCTTTTAAAGTTTAGGGGACCATAGCTCCCCTAAATTAACTAATAGATTCCGGAAATAGGAATGTTAGCTGTGAGTGGGCTGTGGTGGTACCCGTATTTATTCTCAGCACTAGGGAGACAGCGGAAGGCAGATCTCTGGGACCTTGAGAGGTCAGTCTGGTCTTTATATGAGTTCCAGGACAGCAAGATCTACACAGAGAAATGCTGTTTCAAGAATAAATAAATAAATTAGAATGTCAGTTGCAATTAATCCTTTAAGCCAATGAGTTGTTATGTCTATAGCCCAAAAATGTTTCAACTGCTTATGTAACAAATAGCAACAATTTGAAAGCAATTCACAGACGATGACAATACATGTTACATATTCAGACTGAATCTAACGAGCTACCATAGATACACAGAATTGATATGACTTGTAATTTTTCAAATATCAACTATCATTGGAACTCTTGTGGTATTTAAGATCTTATTGTTATCATTTATTTAAAAACGGCAGGAAGGAGTCACACCATACAACAAGGTACTCATGAGAATTTTATATGAAAAAGAGAGAGAAGAGGGCAGAGAGGGGGTTCAGAAACCAATCTCCGGAGATAAGAACAGCAGAGGAGAAAAAGAAAGAGAGAAAGAGGGGGGAGAAAGAAAAAATTCGATGGGAGGTGGGCAAGGCCCACCTTTTAAAAGGGAACGTAGTGTATGTGTAAAATAGGTACTCTTAGTGGCTGCAGCTGGGACATATTCTGTCAGGACCCCAAGGGCAGGCCAGCACAGATGCCTGAATTCTAACATTCCTCCCTTTTGTTTATCATAAAAGACAAGGAATTAGAAAGGAGTAGCACATGAGGCAAGGATGAGGAAGCCGTGATCTCAAGACTGTTTCTGGCTGACTTGGGAAATGTCTATCATCTTTTGGGAACCTGAGAAAGCTGGGGTACTGTCCACATCCTTGGGTAGCTGGCTGCTGCACTTCACTGTCCATGCTTTAAGGGACCGTTCGGTGCCTCTTGGAACTGGAAGGATGCTATTGGAGGTGAACTCAAATCAATTACCTGGAACACACTAGAACTGACAGTACCTGTTCCTTTTTCATCCCCATTGCATCACGTTAACGCCCTCTTTCTAGTCGACATACCAGGAGACACAGGTGGTTAATTTCTGATGGCAGTCAATAGTAAAAAGTGAAACAGAAAAAAAAAATGCACTAAACTAGTATGACTGTCTCCTGAGGAAGGCAAGGAAATGTGATGGGAAAGATCACCAGGTCGAAATGGAAACAGAAATTGAGTAAAAGAAAGTGAGAACCAGTGTGTGCCGAGCAAGAGGAAGTTGACTTCCTCAGTCTCGCATATTGCAGCAAACAAACAGGACAATTATAAAGGGAGAACAGATAGAAGAAAAAAGAAAGTGGAGAACTCTTTCTCAGTTTCCCGATTGCCTGATCCAGGGAATACTGAAGCCAAATTTGATTTGAAAGGAGTGGTCAGTTGGTCTCTAAAAGGCATTCCAAAAGGGAGTAAAGTGCTACAGACACTAACAAAGTTCCCATGAGTGTCATAGAGAAGACCCAGGGGCTGTAATTCATCGGGTCCCCGGAATTCAGAGAGGATCACACTAAGTAGGCACAGTCTGTCCCATGCATTATCACACAGGAATAGGGGCCAATGGCTCTGAGTCAGACAGAGACATAGTTGCCTGGAGCCGGGACTTTGAGAAAAGCCAGAAGGCAAAGAGAAGACTGTCTTCAAGAAATGAAACCTCACATCCAGGGGAATGGTCAGATGCATGTAACCCTACCAGAGACCCAATTGCCAGTATTGAATGGAAGACAAAGCTGGCAGTAAATGAGAAAGCAGAATTGTTGCAGGTGGAAGAGAGCAGTTCTGTTGGGTAGAGCAGGTGATTAGGGTCCCAGCATAAAATGTTTGGTGGACCCTGCCACTGAGCAAACATGCTGCATGCATCAGGTCTACTGAGGGAGAGGGAATGCAGAAGAATGAAAGGGTGATACCTCTTTCCATTTATCAGATCTCTGGCAGAATGTTGCAAAGATTCCATAAAATATTGGGTTATAGAGTGCAGGAAAGCAGCCATTTGGATTGGTCTGACTGAAAAAGTAGATGCACTTCCCATGAGTGAGGTAGAGAAATAAGATCCAAACGTCTGCAATTCTTAGCATCCCAAGAATTCAGAGTATCAGAATAAGTAGTCACAGGTTGTCCCATGCATCATCACGCAAAGAGAGCTCTGAGCCTGAGAGAGCCATGTTTGCCTGGTACCAGGAAATGACAAGGCCAAAAGGTAGGAAACCATGCCTGAGAGAAGAGAAATGGATCACTCATGGGAAATAGTCAGAGGTGAAGAAGAAGGGGGCTCACCAATCATGTTGATGTTGGATGGAGGGTCCCAGTGCTCTGTTAATTGGAGCAGTGAGGCTGTCGTATGTGGACCAGGTTCTAGGGTCCCGGTGTACCTCAGGACTCCAGGAGAGCCTACCCAGTCCCAAAGCACCAATGGTGTGTATATAAAAATGACTGGAAGAACTCACACCATATAATAGAGCTCACATGGAAGGTTTATTGGAAAAGAGAAAAAAGGCAGAAAAGGTGACAGAGAGAGTGCAGAGAGGGGCACAGAGACGGATCCCTGGGCACAAGAGTGACAGAAGAGAAAGGGGGGGTAGGCAAGGCGCACCTTTTAAAAGAGAACATAGCAAAAGTGCACAAGAAGTGCTCTTGTAGCTGCAGCTGAGGACATGCATAGCCTGTCAGGCCCCCAAGGGCAGTCTAGTCCAGATGCCTGAATACCAATCCTTGCTCTTTCAGACAGTCAGATGTCCAAGTAAATTTAGAATGGATTCCTGGGGCATCATTAATTGATAAGTAT
>NW_024544521.1:0-22539 GCF_018167655.1 Microtus oregoni
ATATGGTCAATTTCAGCATTATCCATATGATAACACACAAATCAGAAATAAACAATGTGGATACCTCTCTTTTGTTGACATATTTGAATAAATTAGAGTGATATTTTCAAACCTAACAATTCCTATCACCACCAATTATATACCATTCCTTGAAAATCAAGAAAATAAGAAATGGAATATTTTAAATGCCAGATTTTAATTGGCTTGGCGTGAAAGTCTAAACAAATATCTCTCAGTGTTATATAGAGCTATTCCTCCCTAAAAGTAAATGAACTTATTTGAAATTCCAATTTCTTTTTTCATTCAAATCCATGAGTATTCTATGCCACATACCAGAGAGAAGATGAGTATGCTATATAGTGAATATATTTTGTCCACAACAAAAATCATGTTGGAGCTTAATACATCTTGTGGCTATATTTGGAATTGAGATTTAAGGGGGAGGTGATTAAAGAAAGTTACAGAGACTGCCCGAATTGACCAATGCCATCTAATCGGTGTGGGTTCTTGCTCTCACAGAACTAGGTTAACAACCAAATATGTCATTAAGAGCTGGCTTTCCATGGTTCTTATTCACGCTAGAGAAACAGATGTCACTAGAAGATCAAAGAAACGATTTTGTCCTAGTACACATTGGTGAGCCAGTAAGTTTTAGAGGGTTAATTACATGAACATTAGAAATTGAAAGGAAGCTAGCTAGCTGTACCACCGAGAAGTTGTCTAAACAATTTATGGTAGCTTCCTCAGTAAGAGTCACAGCTGCATTGTAATAAGCTGTACCACTAAAGAGTCCGTTGCACGATTTATGGGGAACCACACCACTGAAGTGTTTCCATAAGCAATCATTTTTTTACCTCTTCTGTAACATCTAGAAGTGAGAGAACCTCTGATATATCCATAGAAGAAGGTTCAATAGCTCAGTGAGCCTTTATAACCCTTCCATGTGAGAAGATGAACGCACCCCCCAAAATAACCCATTTCCAACTATAGCCACATGAATGTATTATGTTCCAACATAAATTTTGTTGCTCACTAAATATATTTTATACACAAAAGACACATTTTCTCTTTGCTGTATGACTACTATGCTGTTAAGATCTTATAGCACTGATTACAAAAACAGTGATTGGTTGAGCAATGATGATGCCCCAAAGAAGCAGCAATTCATCAATGATAAAAAAGGTTACTCCTTCTATGTGCAATCTCGGAAAGTACCTGTTAGGCCTTTGCATTTCTGCAATGGATCCTTCACCAGAAGCTAAAAGAATCTAGAAACTTGATGAACTTTTAGAAGCATGAGTAAAAATAAATGTCCTTCTGAATAACTAGCCTAATCCCATACATTTTGTTTATAGCAATAGAAAATGTACCAAAAGTACACAAGAACACTCAGATGTTTTAAAACATAACAAATGATCTCTAAAATATGTCATTTGATGATAGTTATGCCAAAGGCTTTTAGGTGAAAATAGAATTGTGATTTCATTTTCAATTAATTTCCAACTCCATATACAAAGCACTGGAGTCAGCACAGAAACCTTGACATTATGAGCAAAATGTTATGTACCTACTGTAAAAATAGCAGTAAGTGTGAGGTTCAACATACAAACATCTTCAGGAAATATCCTGTTTCAATTATCATCTTTTGTAGCAGAAAAATATATCTGCAATGAATTTCTTGCAAATGGTTTACTTTGGAATTGTAGCTTTTTCAATGTGATAAATATTATAATTCATTTTGTTATAACTACAAAATGTGAATGATTATTAGTGTCTTATTGCTCAATAACTGTTTTTAATAATATTTCAATCAATTTGCATGCTATTTAATACTTTTACATTGGAAGATAAATTCTGAATGAATAAAGCTGGTATTATAAAAAATCAATTAGACAATGATCATTTGAATCAAAGTCCATAGTTGATGGAGGAGGGTCATCTGTCTATTGGTTAATTAATAAAGAAAACTGCTTGGCTGATAGGTAAAGAACATAGGTAGGCAGAGTAGACAGAACAGAGTGCTGGGAGATGGGCAATGGTGGCGCAGGCCTTTAATCCCAGCACTCGGGAGGCAGAGGCAGGCGGATCTCTGTGAGTTGGAGAGACCAGCCTGGTCTACAGAGCTAGTTCCTGGACAGGCTCCAAAGCCACAGAGAAACCCTGTCTCAAAAAAAAAAAAGAAAAGAAAAGAAAAGAAGAACAGAATGCAGTCGCCATAGCTCTCCTCTCAGAGATGGACACAGGTTAGAACCTTTCTGGTAAGCTACCACCTCGTGGTGCTACACACAATATTAGAGATGGGTTAATCAAGATGTGAGAATTAGCCAGTAAGAGGCTAGAGCTAATGGGACAAGCAGTGTTTAAAAGAATACAGTTTCCCTGTAATTATTTCGGGGCATAATCTAGCCAGGCAGCCGGGAGCTGGGGCCGGCAGGAACACAGCCTGCCGCTCCTACTACACATGGTTTTCATTTTGACTAGATATACCTTTTTAACATAATTTGTTAGCAAATTGTAAAGAATAGTTTGTAATAATCAAAGAAAAAAAATTGAACAGATGCACACTAATTCAAAACAATCACAAGTTAGATACTCAATTTAAGCTACCCAAACTTCTATGCATGTTGTAGTTGCATGAAAGCATCCTGAATTTTTATAATATACAATTTTAAAATTATTAGATTATTGCCATATTGTCTATAATAAAAATGTAAAATCAGGAACAAAGCAAATGTGAAGATAATTAAGTAAAATATGTTATTGAAAAGTAATTGTGCACATTCCTGCTCAGTCATTTCAAATAACAATTTTTTTTCTCATTTTTCTTTTGAGAGTTTTATAACTAGCTTCCTCTCACTCATAAAAATATTTCTGAGCATATTAATTTGAGAGGCAAAGAAGAAAATCTCTCTTAAAAAATTTACTTGAGTACTGTTCTCTGGGGATGTCAGAGAGTGAAGAACTACTACTTCATAAATTGCTAAAAGTGATCAATATTTTATTTTATTCTCTCTATGGGAAAATTTCACATAAAAGTATCTTCCTACCATGACATAAAACATGTACATCTTCTCACAATTAAACACTTCTAGTAGTCATTTTTATTCAATATATCTAGCATTTTGTATCTTCTGAGATTAGTGCATCAACCTTTAACCTGTTATTAACTTTTATATTCTTGAAAACCTCAGGAATATAAATGTCGGATAGATTCAATGTAATATTCATGATTCACAAGAAAAATTACTGCAGGAAAGTGTTACTAAGAGGCACACTGAAAGAGCATTAGGTGTGGAGACCTACCTTCCATTTCTACTAAAAGATAGTCTAGAATTTTGGCCTTGTATTTACGAGTCCTCACTCTGTTTTCCTTTGAAATAAGGACATTATTTTTTATATCATCGACCCATTGCTGTAACTTTGTGTAATGATTCGTGTATTTAATTCTATGAGAGTCATATACAGAATGTACATAATTCTTCAGTAGTTTTTGAGAATACAAATGACAGTCAATCTTTGTCAAAGTTCACAACCTAATAGAAACTATAAATAAATGAAGTGTTTACAAGAGCAAGAATTGATAATTCTGAGAAATTAACGGGGGTACAGAGAAAAGGATATTGAGCTACTCGTGCACTGGAAGAGGCATTGTAGACAAGGAGACATTCAATTTGAGTCTCGCTGAATGTGTGAAAACACAAAAGAAAATGTTAGGGAGAAAATGATGAATTTTGGTAAGTGGAAAACAAAGAAGAGAACCGTAAGAAATCAAAAGTCATGCTCTTCATTCAATGAAATTTTATGTTGACTCACTCAAACTCATAAATAGGGAAATTAAGTGGCTTAAGTTGCAAGATGCTATGATAAATTCATAGAGGAGGATCTCTCTATAACCTGACCTTTTGTGTGCTACCAGATAAAGTCATAAAGCTGGACATTTCCTGATGATTTTTACAATAATAAAACACTGACTAAAATAGTACCTAATATCACAGAGAAAATAAACAATTCTGCAAACATGATTAAGCCCAATGCTAAAGCAATGAGATAAAACTTTGTGCCAAGAAATGTGTGTGTGTGAGTGTCCGAGTGCCTTGTTAGTCATTTTATATGTATTTGGTTTATTTCTATTGCTTAATTTATGGTAAAAAATAGTAAGTTTCCTTGTAATATTTTCATATCTGTAACATATTTGTCCTCTATTGTCTTCCCTCTTTCCTGTCCTTCTCCTACTGATATCCCCCTTCAGTAGTCATCTTGTTAGTGCTGGAAAATATTTATATTCAACAGGTTTATTGTTTAATGCATTAATCAAAAATGCCTATCATTTATGTGACACATTATAAAACTTAGACATAGGAGAGGATGTTAAAAAGTAATGATTCAGAAACACACATAGTGAACAATGACAAAGAGACATGATTTTATTTTATTTAAAGAGAAATATGAAGTCAAGTGGAAAAGCAATTAATATTGCAGATTATTCTATATTCCTAGTAGGGAGGAGGGGAAGATAAAGACATAAGAACTATGAAAAATAATGATAAATATTAGATAAGGCTATGCAATACTTGGACTCATTATAAAGGAAGGCTACAAACTCAGGACATATATACAAAATAGATTTGTCATGTTATTAATGATACAAAATGGCAATGTCAAGTCAAAGGTTAGACTGAAAAATGATATAAAAACATTTTCCATTAAACCTGAGTAATAGCCTTTGATCTTAGAATTTTAGATTTTGAGGGCATAAAGTGGCATTGGTAGTCAGTTTATAATGAGGAGGCCTAAACTAATTAAACTCACACACAAAGGAGAGAAAAAAAATGTAGTGTCAAAGAGGTCCCTCATTTGTCATTCACTCTGTAATCAATGTAATGCATTTTTTACCACTCATTACACAATTAGAGTTGTTCATAAAACATTATATCCTTTCTCATTTTCAAGACAGTAGCTGTCCAGACCAGAACTACATTTCTCATATTTTGTATAGAATAATTTACATCTGATGCCAAATAAAGATGTTTAAGATGATAAAATCCATATTTACTTTTCACTTCTTATTTTTCTCCTCTGCAGATATTAATTCTATTAAGTTGTAGTAAAAAGAATAGTGGATCTCTCCCAAAGTCATTCACAGCCAGATCCCTAACATCTCTGAATAAATCATGTTACATAAAAATGGGGAATTGGCGGTATGTATGGAATTTGACTTGATAATCAGTCAACTCTTGATAAGAAGACTATCCTGAATTTTCCAGTGAAACAAATAAAATCACCAGGGCTCTTAAACAGAAAACTACTTGGCCTGACAAAGCAAACCAGAGATAGCATCATGGGAAGATCATGACTATGCTCTGCTGTTTGGAGGATGAAGAAGGTAGTCGGACCTGAGGAATGTACAAAATACCTAGAAAGTACAGTAAAGGAAGAGGTTCTCCCTCAGAATATGTATAGAGGGCACCTGTGTCTCTGCTCACATGAATTCAGTTTGGATTTCTGAGCTTCAGGTCTGCTTGATAATAAATTAATGTAGTTTTAATGTCTTAAAATTTTATAAGTTATACAACAAGAATAGAAAATTGTGTATAATGTTTCATTAAAGCTTACAAAACATATATGTAATTACTCCTATTTGTGATGGACAATCCCTATGAGAAAGATAATCATTCTATTCACTTTTCCTTCCTGCTTACTGACAGAATGGAACATAGAAATGTATATATGTGTAGATGTACTTCTACTGATAAGTACTCTGATTTTTAAATTATATAGGGTTCTGTCATATTAAGAAAAATTAACTTGAAAAGTCCAGTTTCTTTTTTGTTAGACTCCATTCACATTCTTTGTATTTCATTAATAAATTTAGAAATAATTATTTTAATGGGTTTCATAATTTACTAAACAATATTTTTGGAAATCAACTGATTAATGAGATTCTCAGATCCTACAATATTGCTACATAACATATTGAGTGTAACAAAACATTATATTTGCAAAGTTACTAATGGATTAATATTCAAAATATATGAAGAACTTGTGGAACCAGATATCAACCAACAAATAATCCAATTTTAAAATAGACATATATGTAAACAGAATATTCTCAATAGAAGAATCTCAAATGGAAAAAAACCCACCTAAATGTTCAACATACTTAGCCATCAGACAAATGTAAATCAAAACTACTTTGAGATTTCATCTTACACTTGTCAAAATGGCTAAGATCAGTAAAATAAGTGACAGACAACTCGTGCTGCTGAGGATATGGATCAAGGGATCACTCCCTAATTGATGGTGGGAGTAGAAACCTGTGAAGTCACTATGGAAATCAATATAGTATTTCCTCAGAAGAACTTACTTCAAGACTCAGCTCTACTAATCTTGGGCATATACCCAAAGGACACTCAGCCCTACCACAAGGACACTTGTTAAACCATTTTCATTGTAGCTTTATTTATAATAGGCAGACACTAGAAACAGCCGATATGGATTAAGAGAATGTGGTGCATTTACACCATGGAAAATTAATCATCTGTTAAAAATTGCATCATAAATTTTGCTGGCAAATGGATGCAACTAGAAAAAAGTTTCCTGAGAGAGGTAACACAGACCCAGGAAGAGAAACATGGTATATACTCACTTATAAGTGGATACTAGTTGTCAAGAAAATGATAACCATGATACTGATAGTCTGGGGATAGAATGGTCATATAGGGCAGCCACAACTCCTCTGGTTCTATGAGAGATTGATAGTCTTTGTGGGAATCTAGATGCTGTCAACAGCACAGAAAAAGTTGATGGGTCTAAGAATGCCGGAGATTGCTATAGAGGCAGCTGGAGAAGACCAGGACACTGGCTGTTGCAACTTGGGTAGATCAAGCCCTCTATGTACAAAGTACTGAGTGGGTAACTAAACTAAACAAGTTAAAACCTGGGAAGACAGAAAATCTGAATAAGGAATAATGCTCTATACTGTACCTAAAGTATCCCGTGGATGTATTAGTGCAGGGTAAGTGCTAGCAAAGCCTAGATGTTCACGACAGAAAAGGAGGATTCCTGAGAATAGTCTGAGCTGAGTTATTTGGGACCATACTCCCGAGAAGACCCTTGAATCAAGAGGCAAACAGCCAGATTATGCAGGGGTGCTGGCTGTTAAACTCAAGCTAGATGCAGATGGATATGGAAAACAAGTATTGGTTGGTGGAATATATAAGAAGCCAGTTCCTGGAGGAGAACATTAGGAATGTGGTGGAGTAGGGTGCTGCAGGTAACACAGAGGGTACTGTGGGTGGGTGAAGGTAGCAACTTGTCTGCTGCATGTATGTCGGCAGTCGCACACGTGGAAGGCCAAGATATGGGATTTCCGAAATTATAGAAGCCTAGATATTGCTACTTAGGTGATCAAACTAAATTTGTATAATGACTTTGGGAAAGAGGCTAGATCCAGGTAGAGATAGAATATGAAATATCTGGTTGTGAGGGAGTGAGTACTTACCAGGCCATACCATGGTGGAGGACTCAGGAATACAGAATTTGGATTCGGGTAAGATAGCAAAATGAGTACTATATGTAGATTCAAGCAGCGCAGGTCCTTGTAGGACAATGTATGTTGGTTGGAGGACAGGAGTAGATGCTGGGATTCGGCCCTCGCATTTGGAACTCTGTTGAATCCTGTGAGCATTACTACAGCATGCAAGAATATCAGTGGCAAAAACTAGACTTGGACACTTGTAGTGACTTATGATCTGTTTGTTGGCATATGGGGAAACGCTATCTGGTAAGGGAAATATTCTGGGCTTGGTCTTTGGGGAAGATATGGAAAGTCTGGATTGGAAATGGAGTTGTGAAAGCAGGGCAACTATTTCATGCATGGGTGTAGGTGTGTTAAATTCAGGGGAGCCTAACTGTTGACTATACCAAAGAAGGAGTTGCTGGACCTAGTCTTGGCTGAAGGCTTTGAAAACCTTCACAGGCCTAAAATTTGCAAATGCAAGGCACATGAGGCAGCTGTAAGTCAGACAGCAAGTGGAAAATCAAATATTCACTTGTGTGTAGTGGGTTACTCAATTGGCTAAAGTTGGGTCCTGGTGGTTGTGGGATGTCTGGTTATATAATGAAGTGGTTTAGGCATCGGAATCATCCTGCAGATGGATTCAGGTAGGATGGTTACTGTTGGGAATGTAGATGCTGGATACAGCACAAAAGAATGTGCTAGGACAAGGCCAGTTGGAGGGAAAGTGCCAGCAGAAGCTTAGAACTATCTATCAAAGCACGGTAGGACTAAGATGGAGCCTAGGGTTTGGAACTCAGCAAACAGCTAAAAGTCACTGTAAGTGTGAGAAAACAGCTCTTTTAGAGTTCTCACTGGATGTTTCATCAGGTCTGGACTCTACTGGAGTAGGAAAAGAATTATCTGCTCGAAAGGTGCACTTACTTCTCTTGGCATTGTAGAAGGATTTGGACAGTCTTGGCATGCTGTGATATTATGTAGTCAGCCAGAGATCCTGTGGTTTGATGAGGTTGGGGTTGTCTCAGTGGGAATGTATATGTTGTCTACAGCACAGGAGGATTTGATGGGACTAGGAATCCTATATGCTATGAATATGTTTTATTACCATTGGTTATTCAAGAAGATGCTTTGGGCAATCGATTAGTAGAATATAGCCAGGCAGGAAATCTGAACAGAGATATAGAGAGAAAGTAGGCAGAGTCAGGGAGATGCCATGTAGCTGCTGAAGGAGAAAACCAGCAGCTACCAGTGAGAGCCTTACTGGTATGGATCATAATGATACATAGATATACATAGATATATAGATATACAGAATCCCACATCAATATGAGCTATGTTTGGAGGGATGTGGAAAAACAGTATTTGGAACAGGAAATATTCACTAGGTTCGAACTTTAGGAGGACACGATAACTTTTCATAAGGAGTGGGGTTATTCCATTAGCCAGTACAGGTATGATAAGTGTTGGGGAACTCTCAGTGTTGGCTACAGAATAGGAGTAGCTGGTGGGATCATGCTGTGTTTTGAGATTTGTGTCCCTAAAACATGCCACAAATCACTACTGCAGAGTGCAAGGGTCCATTCTTTGATGGGACAGGGACTATTCAATCTAGGATAAATTCCACTGAATATGGAAAACCAATTACAGAGTATGGATATCTTCACCTGGATAAATCCTGGAGGGGGACATAGGAAGTCTGGGTATGGTGTGAAGAGGTATGGGCAACTCTAAGACCCCTGTTGGTTTATCTAAATAGGATTATATCTGGCTGTAGCCCAGATGTTCTCTATAATATAGGAAAAATGTTCTAAATAGGCTGCAACATGTTGAAGCCTAAAATTCACTACTATAAGGCAAGGAGTCCAGACCAAGATTGAACATTTCTTATGGTTTCCAGGTTATACATAACAGAATGTTAAAAATCAAGTGTCTAATACTGTGTGATATTCTCAATAGGCTAGACACCAGAAGATAGGAGAACCCTGGTTATGGACTGGGCTTATGTTGGTTGTAGAAAGCCTCCTTAGGTGAGTGAGTATATTAAAGGAGGCTGTATGCTCACCACAGTAAAAGAGATATTGAGGCTAGGCTGGGTCACCTGACTTGGGATAAGGTGGAAGACTGGAGGCCATGATTTGTTGCTACACATCCAGACAAGATATGGACACTGGTTTGCGTATATTCATTAGGTACAGAGGAATGTGGAGATGCAAGTATTCGTGTGTGTGTGTGTGTGTGTGTGTGTATGTGTGTGTGAGTGTGTGTGTGTACGGTCAACAGGCTAAGCCATGGAGTAGGAATGTTATTTGGGAATGATTTTAGGGAAGACATTCAAGATACTAGCCAAAGATTGAGGCGGACATTTTGGACTAAACCATTGACAGGGATAGCATTGTTGAAGAATTTGGAGAAGCAAATGATCTGTCATGTGTTCTACCACAACAAAGGTAGATATGTAAAAAAGGTTGAGGTGGAAAATTTGCCTTAGAGTTATTAAACAAAGTCTCCATCTAAACCCAAACTCTCTTTGCCTTCTCAATATCTTCCCCCTATCATCAAAGTGTCAGGAGTGGTACAGTCCACTATTTGTTCCTTCCTTCCCCAGGCATTCTTGTGGGTCAGAACCAGGCTTTGTGATGTCAGAGCACAAGCTCACCTACTATTGGTCGAGACCTTGATGATGACTCAGGTCTGAGGGTGTGGCCTTCCCTACTCTGCCAGTTGTTCACAGCCCCTCGAGGGAGAAACAACACGCACTCACGCGACTTGGTGATGGAGACTCTAGCAAAGGAACCTAAGGAATCACTGTCCGACATGGACCTCCCAACATCCAGTAGTGATGTTCCGATGGCAGCGAACGGGCCAGTCCCTATGGTGAAGACAAAGGCAGCTCTAAAGCAGTATCCACCTTACATGTCGTGCGGAAAGGTGAGTTGACGAACCCTACTGGAGCTCCCTCCTCTACTCATTTACTCTTACCTAAAGTCTCTACCTCTTTCCTTCCTGGCATAAATCCCTTATCAATTCTCACCTCTTCTGACAAAGTGTCCTTCACATGCCTCTCCTGACTTCTCCCTGTATTAACTAATTCTTGTGTTCACCTCTTGCCATTCCAGGCACACAAGAAAAGCAAACACCGGAAGCACTCCTCAAAGAAGAGGAACAAGAGAAAGAGGGAGGCCGAAGAGGCAGCTGCCCTCGAACGGAAGAAAATCAAAGTGAAAGCTGTTACTGCAATGCCTGAACCTAAGGAGGAGGAGCCTGAAAAGGAAGCCGAGGTGCACACTACTGGAGAAGCAAGCGTGGTCGCAGCAGCCGATGAGGGGGAGAGCCAATAAGATGGCTATCATGAAGACGGGGAATGCCCAAATATGACAAAGAAAATTGCATTGGTATAAATTTCTTAAATTGAAAATAAATTCAATTTAGTTGAAAAGCTATGTGTCTTTTACAGTGACTAAAGGCGAAACCAGGAAAGGGAAGGAAAAATGATGGTTATAGGAGAAGAGAGGGAAGATGGGTGGGTGAATGGCAATGGAGAGATTTGTTCTTCACTAGGTTTGGGACAGTCATAGTGGGTTCATGGAAAGAGGGGGAGTTTGGGTTGGTAGAAGACAAGGGAGGGATTTGGGTCTACAAAGGTTTGGGCATTAATTGTGGGTGCATAAAAGAGGCGAGTTTGTGTGGGAAGAAGACAAGGGAGGGATTAGGGTCTCCAAAATTTTGTGGCTTTAATGGTGAGAGCATGGAAAGAGAGGGAGTTTTGGTGGGTAGGAGACAAGGGAGGGATTTGTGTCTCCAAAGGTTTGGGCATCAATGGTGGGTGCATGGAAGACGGGGAGTTTGGGTGGGAAGAAGACAAGGGAGGGATTTGGGTCTCCAAAGTTTTGGGGCAGTAATGGTGAGGGCATGAAAAGAAAGGGAGTTTGGGTGGGAAGATGACAAGGGAGGGATTTGGGTCTCCAAAGAATTGGTCATCAATGGTGGGTGCATGGAAGAGGGGGAGTTAGGGTGGGTAGAAGACAAGGAAGGGATTTGTGTCTCCAAAGAATTTGGGCAGTACTGGTGAGTGCATGAAAAGAAAGGGAACTTGGGTTGGTAGAAGACAAGGGAGGGATTTGTGTCTCCAAAGGTTTGGGCATCACTTGTGGGTGCATGGAAGAAAGGGAGTTTGGGTGTGTAGGAGAAAAGGGAGGGATTTGTGTTTTTAAAGGTTTGGGCATCAAGGATGGGTGCATGGAAGAGGGGGAGTTTGGGTGGGAAGAAGAAAAGGGAGGGATTTTTGTCTCCAAACGTTTGGGCATCATCGGTGGGTGCCTGGATGAGGGGGATTTTGGGGCAGTAATGGTGAGTGCATGAAAAGAAAGGGAGCATGGGTGGGTAGAAGACAAGGGAGGGATTTGGGTCTCCAAAGGTTTGGGCAGCAATGGTGGGTGCATGAAAGTGGGGATGTTTGGGTTGGAAGAAGACAAGGTTGGGATTTGGGTCTCCAAAGGTTTGGGCAACAATGGAGGGTGCATGGAAGAGGGGGAGTTCGGGTGGGAAGAAGACAAGGTTGGGATTTGGGTCTCCAAAGGTTTGGGCATCAATGGTGGGTGCCTTGAAGAGGGGGATTTTGTGTGGGTAGAAGACAAGGGAGGGATTTGTGTCTCCAAAATTTTGGGGCAGTAATGGTGAGAGCTTGGAAAGAGTGGGAATATGGGTGGGTAATACCAGGGAAGGGAGTTCGATCTCATATACTTTGGAGAGTGTAATGATGGGTAAATGATAAGAGATATTTGGGTGGGTACATGACAAGGGAAGGATTTGATTCTCAAATACTCAGGTGGCAGAAATCATGAATATCTGTTAAGAGAGGAGTTTGGGTTATTATATGAAGGGTGGGATTAGGGTCTCAGAAAGATGGGGTCAGAAATGGTGGATATATAGCAACAGAGGGTGTATGCTGGGTAAATGACAAGGGAGGGATTTGGGTCTTATACACTTTAGGGGCAGCAATGGTGAGTATGTAGCAAGAGAAATACGTTGGATGGGCATACGACAATGGAGAGATTAGGGTCTCACAAAGCTGGTGGCAAAATGATGGGTATATGCCCAGAGAGGAGTTTGGGTAGCTGTATGACCAGGGGGTGTTTGGGTCTCTTAAGTTTTGGGGCAGAAATAAATGGTATATTTCATGAAACAGAGTTTGGGTGGGTATATGTCAAGAGAGGGGGTTTTGTTGGGCTTATAAACATGGATATATTTGGGTCTGACATGTTTGGGGGAAGAAATGGTGGTTACATCACAAGACAGGAAATTGTGTGGTTACATGAAAATAGAAGAATTTTCAGTGGGCATATGGCAAGAGAAGGATTTGGGTCACAGCAGGATTGGGGCAGACATGGTGGATATATGGCTAGCGAGGGAGTTTGGGTGAGTACATGACATGGGGCAGATTGGGCCATCACAACGTTTGGGGGAAGAAATGGTGGAAACATTATAAGAGAGAGTATTAGGTTTGGTGTATGGCTAAGGAGGAATGAGTGTCTTGGAAGGATGGGTCCAGAAATAGTGGGTACATGGCGAGAGAGGGAGTTCACTTGGTTGAATGAAAGGGAGAGATTTGTGTCTGATAAGGTTTTAGGGAAGAAATATTGGCTATATGGCAAGAGAGGTAGTGTGGATAGGCAGATGACAAAGGAGGGATGTGGTCTCATAAGGATGAAGGCAGCAACAGTGGGGAGAGAGAGAGAGAGAGAGAGAGAGAGAGAGAGAGAGAGAGAGATTGGGTTGGTATATCATATGGGAGAGATTATGGTTTTTCAAAGTTTGATGGCAGATAAACAATTTTCATGAATTTACGATAAAGATGGATTTGATTGCGTGTATTGTATGAACCACACCTTGAACTCAAATTTCAAGTTGAGGCCTAGAAAATTGATTTAGGTGGGTATATGACACAGAAGACTCTTTGGTGTTGAAGATGGAAAATCTGACATTTTGTATACTATAGGGATAGAGGCCAGAAAAGGAATATGGTTTGATATATAAAAAGAAGAAAATTTGGGTTAGCATATGACAAAGAAGGGACTTTGGTTCCCACAGATTTGAGGGTCATACCACACATGCACTGTAAGACTCATAGAGGTAATTATGGAGCATTGAATCCAAATTGCTACATTTATCTAATCTCATAGATACGGATGAAGAAGACTGTGCTCCACCATCCATGTATTTTGCAAGATCCGGGCAAAACTTCACAGTATGAATGTCTCAACCTATCTGAGGTGAAGTGTGTGAGTGACAGTTATCCCACAAATAGCTGTTATGTTTCCTGTTTGGCAACTTTTTTTGAATGTTGGTTTTATACCTCACCATCCAATGTAAGTAAGGAAATCTCCCCAGGAGCAATAATCACCCAGCAAACTCAAATCTACTGATCACATCTCAGTGAAAGGAATGGTAATTTGAAGTGACAGGTTTACCCTTGGTTATCGTTTATAAAAAATTTGTGTTTTAATAGGGCTTTTAGAATGGGCTGCTTACATAACAGGCCTAGCAGAAATGAGGATATACTAATGAGACAATTGTGTAGCTTGATCTATCAGAACAGTCAAATCATTGACTTCAACGTAATGAGTATTTCTACAGAAATCTCATGCCAGGTAAAGCAATGTTCTCTACCCAAAGGAAAACCTTGTCTCCTTAAAGAGATTTCACACAATTCCTACTATCAAACCACCTTGCCAGATAAGACTAACAATTAGACAATGATGGGTGAGCTAAGGGAGGGTAGATGCCACCTCCTGACCACAACTGCTTATATGTCAATACCCTGTCCCTCTAGCTAAACTCTAATCTCAGTTCAGGACTTCAAGATGCAAGAGACTTGAAAGGGTCTCTGGATCTCTTTATCACTAGTTAATTGGATGCTTGCCTATAATTTTAGGAAATTAATTCATGATCATCATGTCAGGATTCAGGCAAACATGGCACTGGGCCTGTTGTTGAGTCCATACCAACTGATTCATCAGTAGTAGGTAGAGAGAGAGAGAGAGAGAGAGAGAGAGAGAGAGACGAGGCCTGATGTGGGAATGTAAACCTCAAAACCCACCCTCAGTGACATATATTATCCACAAAGCCTATATGCATTCCAGCATGGTCACACCTCCTAATTTCCCAAACAGTTGCACTTCTTGGTAACTAAGTAAGTATTCAAGTACATGAGAGCCTGTTTTTCATTCCCTTTCATTAACTGTCACATTTCTCTAGAAGCCACCAACTGTCAGTAGTTTGTCAGTTAGAGGTACAGACTTCTGAGCCATCCCCCATAGTCAAAGATGCACTGTAGGAGGGCTCGAGAGTCTAACTGGCAAACTCCTGACAGTTGGTGGCTTCTAGAGAAGTGTGAGAGTTAATGTGGATGGAAACCATACTGGCATATATTTGAGTGCTTAGTCACCAAGCATACTGGAATATGACCTGGCCTCATCTTACACAGGCCTTTGCATGCAATCACGATGGCTCAGTATTTGTGAGAGCAATGACTCTGTCATGTCTTGAGATCACAATTTCACTCTTGGCATCTGCAGCCTCAGACTCATAAAATCTTTTTAAATGCTCCCTGCAATGGTACCTGAGTCTTGAAGAGAGGGCTACAAATATCCCATTGCACATACTCTCATTTTTTTTCCAGGATGACCAGTTTTGAATGTCTTTTTTAAACATAATCTACTGCACCAAGGTCTCTGAGGAGGTCTGAGAACTGCACTAATCTGTAGTTATCGAGATATGAATGTAGAGTGAAGCTTGATACTTCATTCATTTAACAAAATAATAGTATGAGGTTCAATACTGGGGCCTTGGATCTCCATAACCATATGTTCTCGACAAAGCTTACAGCAGCAGGCATGTGTTGCTTTCTATAGAGTAGACCTTAAATTCACTCTTAAGGAGCTGATTATTCCCAGAAAGTTTGTACCACTATTGCATTCATGGACATATCTTTCTAGGTTGTTCATTAATATAGTATGCAATATTCTTAGTTTGGTACGACGACTGATGATCCTCCCAGGAGCACACCATGTAGGCTAGAGCAAAGGATGAAATACTGGGACGAAACTGGGAACTAGGATTTAGGACTTTGTTGAAGTTAGAGATCATTACTGCAAGGCAAAGATTTCAGGCTACTATGGTGGCACTGCCTAAGGCTCATGATTTACACGCTACAGGATATGAAAACAGAAATATTGGGATGTATGTGGAATATCCAATAGACTAGGCCCTGGAAGAGAACACAGAAAGTTTGTGTATAGAGAGGGGTAGTATAGTCAACATCTAGTCCTGTGCCTGTGGATAGGGCAAGTACTAGTGGCACTCTAATTGTTCCTTATAGCACTGAAATTGGGGGTGTATGAGATTTGGGACCATGATGAAGCCTGAAGGCCTCTGCTCTGAAGTATAAGTTGTTTGTCTAGGCTGGGGTACTGGTGTAGATTCAGCAGGATGTGCAAAAACATTTATGATGAGTATGTTAGGGATAATTAACAGGCCTGACTCTGGAGAGGTCATGGGGAATCTGAGTACAGAGTTGGGTTGTATAGGCAGCACACAGTGTTCTGTGGCTAAGTGTTGTAACAGGAACTTCATGCAGGAACCAAGATCTTACCTATAGCAAAGAAGAACATGAAGCAAAGGATTTTGGACATTGACAAAAGTTAGAAGTCACTACAAGGATGGGTGGTGGTGGTGCATGACTTTAATCATAGCACTTGGGAGGCAGAGGCAGGAGGATCTCTGTGAGTGTGAAGCCAACCTGGTCTACAGAGCTAGTGCAAAAATAGACTTCAAAGTTACGTAGAGAAGCCTTCTCTCGAATTAAAAATAGATAGATAGATAGACAGATAGGTAGATATAAGTAAGTCATTGCGAGGGAGAACAAGCACTATTCTAGGGATGCCACTAGATTGTCTGGACTCCACTAGTTTGGGAAAACAATTATCTCTGCAGAAGGGTGCATACCTCTATAGTCTTTGTAGGAGGATATGGACAGTCTGGGCATGTGTGCAAGAACGTTGAGTGCAGAGGGAGCCTAGCTGTTCACTAAAGCATAGTAGAAGTTGCTGGGCCTAAGCTTGTCTGCACACATTCAAACCTGTAGATGCCTAAAGCTCGCAAATGGAAGGCAAATGTGGTTCTAGTAGGTCAGGCTGCATGTGCAAAAAACAAGTATTCATGTTTGTGTTGGTTATTACTCACTAGGCTAAACCCTGGAGGCCGAGCATGTGGGATGTCTAGGGACAAAGATAGGTGGCTTAATCATTTAAATGTCACTTGTGATTGAATGAAGGTAGAATGGTTCAAGTTGAGAGTATGGAAGTTGGATATAGCACAAAGGAATAGGCTAGGACAAGGTCAGTTGGAGGAACCAGAGTCTGCAGAAGCCTAGAGCCATCAAGTACAAGGAACTCATAGCCACACTAGTCATGGTCACTGGATGTTCGACCATTCTAGTTACGCCAGAAAATAAAATGTCAGATAGGGATGTAAACACCAGGCTCACCCAGGAGGAGACCACAGGAAGTCTGTGTATTTATTGGTGTATTTTATGTGTCACAAGGCTTTCTGAAAGTAGATGTGGGTAGACAGGGCTAGGGTACATCCCTATGGGAGCATAGATGTAGGCTACAGCAAAGGACAAATGCTTGGCATAGGCTAGGGCCAAGGAATGGGGACCTTGTTGAATTCTAGGGGTCATTACAGCAAGGCTAGGAGTCCAGACATCTGTGCCAAACTGCGTGCAGCATGGGATTTATGTTTTGCATGACATGAAAACAGAAATATTGGGTTGTGTTTGGAGTTTCAGTAACTAGACTCTGAAGGGTGGATGGGAAGTTTGTGTATAGAGTGCCATGGTATAGTGAACATCTAGTCCTATGGCCATAGATAGGACAACTATTGTAGAAAAACTAAATGTTAACTATAGCACATAAATAGATGGAGGGGCTGTGCTGGGGTGTGAGATTTTACACCCTACTGAATCCTAGAGGCACCTGTTATGTGTTATAGGTTGTCTATGTAGGCTAAAGTACTGTGATCAATTCAGCAAGTTGTAGAAAATCATGTATGATGAGTACATTTGGTGTTAGTCTACAGGCTTGACTCTGGGGAGTACATGGGTATTCTGGGAAATCTGGGTATTAAGTTGTGTTGTATAGGTAGCCTAGAGTGTCCTGTGTGTAAGTGTTGTTACAGGAGATTCATGCAGGACACTATATGTTGCATTCAGCCTAAGAGACCATGGTGGGACTTAGATGGAACAAAGGATTTGGAACCCTACCAACAGCTAGAAGTCACTACTATTGAAATCTAGGGATGACACTGGATGTTCCATCCAGTCTGGACTCCACTGGATTAGAAAAACAATGATAGGATGCAGAGCAGTGCTCTGAAATCTAGACGATGGAGGAGTATTCTGATAGTCTGGGGATAGAATGGTCATGTAGGGCAGCCACAACTCCTCTGGTTCTATGAGAGACTGATAGTCTTTGTGGGAATCTAGATGCTGTCAACAGCACAGAAAAAGTTGATGGGTCTAAGAATGCCGGAGATTGCTATAGAGGCAGCTGGAGAAGACAAGGACACTGGTTGTTGCAACTTGGGTAGATCAAGCCCTCTATGTACAAAGTACTGAGTGGGTAACTAAAGTCAACAAGTTAAAACCTGGGAAGACATAGAAAATCTGAATAAGGAATAATGTTCTATATTGTACCTAAAGTGTCCCCGTGGATGTACTAGTGCGGGGTAAGTGCTAGCAAAGCCTAGATGTTCACGACAGAACAGGAGGATTCCTGAGAATAGTCTGAGCTGAGTTATTTGGGACCATACTCCCGAGAAGACCCTTGAATCAAGAGGCAAACAGCCAGATTATGCAGGGGTGCTGGCTGTTAAACTCAAGCTAGATGCAGATGGATATGGTAAACAAGTATTGGTTGGTGGCATATATAAGAAGCCAGTTCCTGGAGGAGAACATTAGGAATGTGGTGGAGTAGGGTGCTGCAGGTAACACAGAGGGTACTGTGGGAGGGTGAAGGTAGCAACTTGTCTGCTGCATGTATGTCGGCAATCGCACACGTGGAAAGCCAAGATATGGGATTTCCGAAATTATAGAAGCCTAGATATTGCTACTTAGGTGATCAAACTAAATTTGTATAATGACTTTGGGAAAGAGGCTAGATCCAGGTAGAGATAGAATATGAAATATCTGGTTGTGAGGGAGTGAGTACTTACCAGGCCATACCATGTTGGAGGACTCAGGAATACAGAATTTGGATTCGGGTAAGATAGTTAGCAAAATGAGTACTATATGTAGATTCAAGCAGCGCAGGTCCTTGTAGGACAATGTATGTTGGTTGGAGGACAGGAGTAGATGCTGGGATTCGGCCCTCGCATTTGGAACTCTGTTGAATCCTGTGAGCATTACTACAACATGCAAGAATATCAGTGGCAAAAAACTAGACTTGGACACTTGTAGTGACTTATGATCTGTTTGTTGGCATATGGGGAAACACTATCTGGTAAGGGAAATATTCTGGGCTTGGTCTTTGGGGAAGATATGGAAAGTCTGGATTGGAAATGGAGTTGTGAAAGCAGGGCAACTATTTTCATGCATGGGTGTAGGTGTGTTAAATTCAGGGGAGCCTAACTGTTGACTATACCAAAGAAGGAGTTGCTGGACCTAGTCTTGGCTGAAGGCTTTGAAAACCTTCACAGGCCTAAAATTTGCAAATGCAAGGCACATGAGGCAGCTGTAAGTCAGACAGCATGTGGAAAATCAAATATTCACTTGTGTGTAGTGGGTTACTCAATTGGCTAAAGTTGGGTCCTGGTGGTTGTGGGATGTCTGGTTATATAATGAAGTGGTTTAGGCATCGGAATCATCCTGCAGATGGATTCAGGTAGGATGGTTACTGTTGGGAATGTAGATGCTGGATACAGCACAAAAGAATGTGCTAGGACAAGGCCAGTTGGAGGGAAAGTGCCAGCAGAAGCTTAGAACTATCTATCAAAGCACGGTAGGACTAAGATGGAGCCTAGGGTTTGGAACTCAGCAAACAGCTAAAAGTCACTGTAAGTGTGAGAAAACAGCTCTTTTAGAGTTCTCACTGGATGTTTCATCAGGTCTGGACTCTACTGGAGTAGGAAAAGAATTATCTGCTCGAAAGGTGCACTTACTTCTCTTGGCATTGTAGAAGGATTTGGACAGTCTTGGCATGCTGTGATATTATGTAGTCAGCCAGAGATCCTGTGGTTTGATGAGGTTGGGGTTGTCTCAGTGGGAATGTATATGTTGTCTACAGCACAGAGGATTTGATGGGACTAGGAATCCTATATGCTATGAATATGTTTTATTACCATTGGTTATTCAAGAAGATGCTTTGGGCAATCGATTAGTAGAATATAGCCAGGCAGGAAATCTGAACAGAGATATAGAGAGAAAGTAGGCAGTGTCAGGGAGATGCCATGTAGCTGCTGAAGGAGAAAACCAGCAGCTACCAGTGAGAGCCTTACTGGTATGGATCATAATGATACATAGATATACAAAAGGGAATCCCACATCAATATGAGCTATGTTTGGAGGGATGTGGAAAAACAGTATTTGGAACAGGAAATATTCACTAGGTTCGAACTTTAGGAGGACACGATAACTTTTCATAAGGAGTGGGGTTATTCCATTAGCCAGTACAGGTATGATAAGTGTTGGGGAACTCTCAGTGTTGGCTACAGAATAGTAGTAGCTGGTGGGATCATGCTGTGTTTTGAGATTTGTGTCCCTAAAACATGCCACAAATCACTACTGCAGAGTGCAAGGGGTCCATTCTTTGATGGGACAGGGACTATTCAATGTAGGATAAATTCCACTGAATATGGAAAACCAATTACAGAGTATGGATATCTTCACCTGGATAAATCCTGGAGGGGGACATAGGAAGTCTGGGTATGGTGTGAAGAGGTATGGGCAACTCTAAGACCCCTGTTGGTTTATCTAAATAGGATTATATCTGGCTGTAGCCCAGATGTTCTCTATAATATAGGAAAAATGTTCTAAATAGGCTTGCAACATGTTGAAGCCTAAAATTCACTACTATAAGGCAAGGAGTCCAGACCAAGATTGAACATTTCTTATGGTTTCCAGGTTATACATAACAGAATGTTAAAAATCAAGTGTCTAATACTGTGTGATATTCTCAATAGGCTAGACACCAGAAGATAGGAGAAACCTGGTTATGGACTGGGCTTATGTTGGTTGTAGAAAGCCTCCTTAGGTGAGTGAGTATATTAAAGGAGGCTGTATGCTCACCACAGTAAAAGAGATATTGAGGCTAGGCTGGGGTCACCTGACTTGGGATAAGGTGGAAGCCTGGAGGCCATGATTTGTTGCTACACAGCCAGACAAGATATGGACACTGGTTTGCGTATATTCATTAGGTACAGAGGAATGTGGAGGATGCAAGTATTCGTGTGGTGTGTGTGTGTGTGTGTATGTGTGTGTGAGTGTGTGTGTGTGTACGGTCAAACAGGCTAAGCCATGGAGTAGGAATGTTGTTTGGGAATGATTTTAGGGAAGACATTCAAGATACTAGCCAAAGATTGAGGCGGACATTTTGGACTAAACCATTGACAGGGATAGTATTGTTGAAGAATTTGGAGAAGCAAATGATCTGTCATGTGTTCTACCACAACAAAGGTAGATATGTAAAAAAGGTTGAGGTGGAAAATTTGCCTTAGAGTTATTAAACAAAGTCTCCATCTAAACCCAAACTCTCTTTGCCTTCTCAATATCTTCCCCCTATCATCAAAGTGTCAGGAGTGGTACAGTCCACTATTTGTTCCTTCCTTCCCCAGGCATTCTTGTGGGTCAGAACCAGGCTTTGTGATGTCAGAGCACAAGCTCACCTACTATTGGTCGAGACTTTGATGATGACTCAGGTCTGAGGGTGTGGCCTTCCCTACTCTGCCAGTTGTTCACAGCCCCTCGAGGGAGAAACAACAGGAGCTCACGCGACTTGGTGATGGAGAGTCTAGCAAAGGAACCTAAGGAATCACTGTCCGACATGGACCTCCCAACATCCAGTAGTGATGTTCCGATGGCAGCGAACGGGCCAGTCCTTATGGTGAAGACAAAGGCAGCTCTAAAGCAGTATCCACCTTACATGTCGTGCGGAAAGGTGAGTTGACGAACCCTACTGGAGCTCCCTCCTCTACTCATTTACTCTTACCTAAAGTCACTACCTCTCTCCTTCCTGGCATAAATCCCTTATCAATTCTCACCTCTTCTGACAAAGTGTCCTTCACATGCCTCTCCTGACTTCTCTCTCTATTAACTAATTCTTGTGTTCACCTCTTGCCATTCCAGGCACACAAGAAAAGCAAACACCGGAATCACTCCTCAAAGAAGAGGAACAAGAGAAAGAGGGAGGCCGAAGAGGCAGCTGCCCTCGAACGGAAGAAAATCAAAGTGAAAGCTGTTACTGCAATGCCTGAACCTAAGGAGGAGAGCCTGAAAAGGAAGCCGAGGTGCACACTACTGGAGAAGCAAGCGTGATCGTAGTAGCCGATGAGGGGGAGAGCCAATAAGATGGCTATCATGAAGACGGGGAATGCCCAAATATGACAAAGAAAATTGCATTGGTATAAATTTCTTAAATTGAAAATAAATTCAATTTAGTTGAAAAGCTATGTGTCTTTTACAGTGACTAAAGGCGAAACCAGGAAAGGGAAGGAAAAATGATGGTTATAGGAGAAGAGAGGGAAGATGGGTGGGTGAATGGCAATGGAGAGATTTGTTCTTCACTAGGTTTGGGACAGTCATAGTGGGTTCATGGAAAGAGGGGGAGTTTGGGTTGGTAGAAGACAAGGGAGGGATTTGGGTCTACAAAGATTTGGGCATTAATTTTGGGTGCATAAAAGAGGCGAGTTTGTGTGGGAAGAAGACAAGGGAGGGATTAGGGTCTCCAAAATTTTGTGGCTTTAACGGTGAG
>NW_024544522.1:0-22103 GCF_018167655.1 Microtus oregoni
AAAAAAATGAGAGTATGTGCAATGGGATATTTGTAGCCCTCTCTTCAAGACTCAGGTACCATTGCAGGGAGCATTTAAAAAGATTTTATGAGTCTGAGGCTGCAGATGCCAAGAGTGAAATTGTGATCTCAAGACATGACAGAGTCATTGCTCTCACCAATACAGAGCCGTCGTGATTGCATGCAAAGGCCTGTGTAAGATGAGGCCAGGTCATATTCCAGTATGCTTGGTGACTAAGCACTCAAATATATGCCAGTATGGTTTCCATCCACATTAACTCTCACACTTCTCTAGAAGCCACCAACTGTCAGGAGTTTGCCAGTTAGACTCTCGAGCCCTCCTACAGTGCATCTTTGACTATGGGGGATGGCTCAGAAGTCTGTACCTCTAACTGACAAACTACTGACAGTTGGTGGCTTCTAGAGAAATGTGACAGTTAATGAAAGGGAATGAAAAACAGGCTCTCATGTACTTGAATACTTACTTAGTTACCAAGAAGTGCAACTGTTTGGGAAATTAGGAGGTGTGACCATGCTGGAATGCATATAGCCTTTGTGGATAATATATGTAACTGAGGGTGGGTTTTGAGGTTTACATTCCCACATCAGGCCTCGTCTCTCTCTCTCTCTACCTACTACTGATGAATCAGTTGGTATGGACTCAACAACAGGCCCAGTGCCATGTTTGCCTGAATCCTGACATGATGATCATGAATTAATTTCCTAAAATTATAGGCAAGCATCCAATTAACTAGTGATAAAGAGATCCAGAGACCCTTTCAAGTCTCTTGCATCTTGAAGTCCTGAACTGAGATTAGAGTTTAGCTAGAGGGACAGGGTATTGACATATAAGCAGTTGTGGTCAGAGGGGGCATCTACCCTCCCTTAGCTCACCCATCATTGTCTAATTGTTAGTCTTATCTGGCAAGGTGGTTTGATAGTAGGAATTGTGTGAAATCTCTTTAAGGAGACAAGGTTTTCCTTTGGGTAGAGAACATTGCTTTACCTGGCATGAGATTTCTGTAGAAATACTCATTACGTTGAAGTCAATGATTTGACTGTTCTGATCGATCAAGCTACACAATTGTCTCATTAGTATATCCTCATTTCTGCTAGGCCTGTTATGTAAGCAGCCCATTCTAAAAGCCCTATTAAAACACAAATTTTTTATAAAGGATAACCAAGGGTAAACCTGTCACTTCAAATTACCATTCCTTTCACTGAGATGTGATCAGTAGATTTGAGTTTGCTGGGTGATTATTGCTCCTGGGGAGATTTCCTTACTTACATTGGATGGTGACGTATAAAACCAACATTCAAAAAAAGTTGCCAAACAGGAAACATAACAGCTAATTGTGGGGATAACTGTCACTCACACACTTCACCTCAGATAGGTTGAGACATTCATACTGTGAAGTTTTGCCCGGATCTTGCAAAATACATGGATGGTGGAGCACAGTCTTCTTCATCCGTATCTATAAGATTAGATAAATGTAGCAATTTGGATTCATTGCTCCATAATTACCTCTATGAGTCTTACAGTGCATGTGTGGTATGACCCTCAAATCTGTGGGAACCAAAGTCCCTTCTTTGTCATATGCTAACCCAAATTTTCTTCTTTTTATATATCAAACCATATTCCTTTTCTGGCCTCTATCCCTATAGTATACAAAATGTCAGATTTTCCATCTTCAACACCAAAGAGTCTTCTGTGTCATATACCCACCTAAATCAATTTTCTAGGCCTCAACTTGAAATTTGAGTTCAAGGTGTGGTTCACACAATACACGCAATCAAATCCATCTTTATCATAAATTCATGAAAATTGTTTATCTGCCATCAAACTTTGAAAAACCATAATCTCTCCCATATCATATACCAAACAAATCTCTCTCTCTCTCTCTCTCTCTCTCTCTCTCTCTCTCTCTCTCTCCCCACTGTTGCTGCCTTCATCCTTATGAGACCACATCCCTCCTTTGTCATCTGCCTATCCACACTACCTCTCTTGCCATATAGCCAATATTTCTTCCCTAAAACCTTATCAGACACAAATCTCTCCCTTTCATTCAACCAAGTGAACTCCCTCTCTCGCCATGTACCCACTATTTCTGGACCCATCCTTCCAAGACACTCATTCCTCCTTAGCCATACACCAAACCTAATACTCTCTCTTATAATGTTTCCACCATTTCTTCCCCCAAACGTTGTGATGGCCCAATCTGCCCCATGTCATGTACTCACCCAAACTCCCTCGCTAGCCATATATCCACCATGTCTGCCCCCATCCTGCTGTGACCCAAATCCTTCTCTTGCCATATGCCCACTGAAAATTCTTCTATTTTCATGTAACCACACAATTTCCTGTCTTGTGATGTAACCACCATTTCTTCCCCCAAACATGTCAGACCCAAATATATCCATGTTTATAAGCCCAACAAAACCCCCTCTCTTGACATATACCCACCCAAACTCTGTTTCATGAAATATACCAATTATTTCTGCCCCAAAACTTAAGAGACCCAAACACCCCCTGGTCATACAGCTACCCAAACTCCTCTCTGGGCATATACCCATCATTTTGCCACCAGCTTTGTGAGACCCTAATCTCTCCATTATCGTATGCCCAACCAAAGTATTTCTCCTGCTACATACTCACCATTGCTGCCCCTAAAGTGTATAAGACCCAAATCCCTCCCTTGTCATTTACCCAGCATACTCCCTCTGTTGCTATATATGCACCATTTCTGACCCCATCTTTCTGAGACCCTAATCCCACCCTTCATATAATAACCCAAACTCCTCTCTTAACAGATACTCATGATTTCTGCCACCTGAGTATTTGAGAATCAAATCCTTCCCTTGTCATGTACCCACCCAAATGTCTCTTATCATTTACCCATCATTACACTCTCCAAAGTATATGAGATACAACTCCCTTCCCTGCATTACCCACCCATATTCCCACTCTTTCCAAGCTCTCACCATTACTGCCCCAAAATTTTGGAGACACAAATCCCTCCCTTGTCTTCTACCCACACAAAATCCCCCTCTTCAAGGCACCCACCATTGATGCCCAAACTTTTGGAGACACAAATCCCTCCCTTTATTCCTACCCACCCAAACTCCCTCTCTTCCATGCACCCACAATTGAGGACCAAACATTTGGAGACCCAAATCCCTCCCGTGTCTTCTACCCACCCAAACTCCCTCTCTTTCCATGCACTCACCATTACTGCTCCAAACATATGGAAACCCAAATCCCTCCCTTGTCTTCTTCCCACCCAAACTCCCCCTCTTCCATGCACCCACCATTGTTTTCCAAACCTTTGGAGACCCAAATCCCATCCTTGTCTTCTTCCCACCCGAACCCCCCCTCTTCCATGCACCCACCATTGTTGCCCAAACCTTTGGAGACCCATATCCCACCCTTGTCTTCTTCCAACCCAAACATCCCCACTTTCATGCACCCACCATTGATGCCCAAACCTTTGGAGACCCAAATCCCTCCCTTGTCTTCTACCCACCCATGCTCCCTTTCTTTTCATGCACTCACCATTACTGCCCCAAAATCCCCCTCATCCTGGCACCCACCAATGATGCCCAAACGTTTGGAGACAAAAATCCCTCCCTTGTCTTCTTCCCACCCAAACTCCCCCTCTTCCATGCACCCATCATTGATGCCCAAACCTTTAAAAAGACAAATCCCTCCCTTGTCTCCTACACACCCAAACTCCCTTTCTTCCATGCACCCACAAGTGATGCCCAAACCTTTGGAGACACAAATCCCTCCCTTGTATTCTACCAACCCAAGTTCCCTTGCTTTTCATGCACTCACCATTACTGCCCAAATCCTTTGGAGAGACAAATCCCTTCCTTGTCTTCTATCCACCCTAACTCCCCCTCTTCCATGCACCCTCCATTGATGACCAATTCTTTGGAGACCCAAATCCCTCCCTTGTCATCTTCCCACCCAAACTCCCTTTCTTTTCATGCCCTCACCATTACTGCCCCAAAACTTTGGAGACCCAAATCCCTCCCTTGTCTTCTTCCCACCCAAACTCCCCGTCTTCCATGCACCCACCATTGATGCCCAAACCTTTGGAGACACAAATCCCTCCCTTGTCTCCTACCCACCAAAACTCCCTCTCTTTCCATGCTCTCACCGTTAAAGCCACAAAATTTTGGAGACCCTAATCCCTCCCTTGTCTTCTTCCCACACAAACTCGCCTCTTTTATGCACCCACAATTAATGCCCAAACCTTTGTAGACCCAAATCCCTCCCTTGTCTTCTACCAACCCAAACTCCCCCTCTTTCCATGAACCCACTATGACTGTCCGAAACCTAGTGAAGAACAAATCTCTCCATTGCCATTCACCCACCCATCTTCCCTCTCTTCTCCTATAACCATCATTTTTCCTTCCCTTTCCTGGTTTCGCCTTTAGTCACTGTAAAAGACACATAGCTTTTCAACTAAATTGAATTTATTTTCAATTTAAGAAATTTATACGAATGCAATTTTCTTTGTCATATTTGGGCATTCCCCGTCTTCATGATAGCCATCTTATTAGCTCTCCCCCTCATCGGCTGCTGCGACAATGCTCGCTTCTCCAGTAGTGTGCACCTCGGCTTCATTTCAGGCTCCTCCTCCTTAGGTTCAGGCATTGCAGTAAGAGCTTTCACTTTGATTTTCTTCCGTTTGAGGGCAGCTGCCTCTTCGGCCTCCCTCTTTCTCTTCTTCCTCTTCTTTGAGGAGTGCTTCCGGTGTTTGCTTTTCTTGTGTGCCTGGAATGGCAAGAGGTGAACACAAGAATAAGTTAATAGAGGGAGAAGTCAGGAGAGCCATGTGAAGGACACTTTGTCGGAAGAGGTGAGAATTGATAAGGGATTTATGCCAGGAAGGAGAGAGGTAGTGACTTTAGGTAAGAATAAATGGGTAGAGGAGGGAGCTCCAGTAGGGTTCGTCAACTCACCTTTCCGCACGACATGTAAGGTGGATACTGCTTTAGAGCTGCCTTTGTCTTCACCATAACGACTGGCCCTTTCGCTGCCATCGGAACATCACTACTGGATGTTGGGAGGTCCATGTCGGACAGTGATTCCTTAGGTCCTTTGCTAGACTCTCCATCACCAAGTCGCGTGAGCGCATGTTGTTTCTCCCTCGAGGGGCTGTGAACAACTGGCAGAGTAGGGAAGGCCACACCCTCAGACCTGAGTCATCATCAAGGTCTCGAACAGTAGTAGGTGAGCTTGTGCTCTGACATCACAAAGCCTGGTTCTGACCCACAAGAATGCCTGGGGAAGGAAGGAACAAATAGTGGACTGTACCACTCCTGACACTTTGATGATAGGGGGAAGATATTGAGAAGGCAAAGAGAGTTTGGGTTTAGATGGAGACTTTGTTTAATAACTCCAAGGCAAATTTTCCACCTCAACCTTTTTTACATATCTACCTTTGTTGTGGTAGAACACATGACAGATCATTTGCTTCTCCAAATTCTTCAACAATACTATCCCTGTCAATGGTTTAGTCCAAAATGTCCGCCTCAATCTTTGGCTAGTATCTTGAATGTCTTCCCTAAAATCATACCCAAATAACATTCCTACTCCATGGCTTAGCCTGTTGACCGTACACACACACACTCACACACACATACACACACACACACACACACACACACACACACGAATACTTGCATCTCCACATTCCTCTGTACCTAATGAATATACGCAAACCAGTGTCCATATCTTATCTGGCTGTGTAGCAACAAATCATGGCCTCCAGGCTTCCACCTTATCCCAAGTCAGGTGACCCAGCCTAGCCTCAATATCTCTTTTACTGTGGTGAGCATACAGCCTCCTTTAATATACTCACTCACCTAAGGAGGCTTTCTACAACCAACATAAGCCCAGTCCATAACCAGGGTTCTCCTATCTTCTGGTGTCTAGCCTATTGAGAATATCACACAGTATTAGACACTTGATTTTTAACATTCTGTTATGTATAACCTGGAAACCATAAGAAATGTTCAATCTTGGTCTGGACTCCTTGCCTTATAGTAGTGAATTTTAGGCTTCAACATGTTGCAGCCTATTTAGAACATTTTTCCTATATTATAGAGAACATGTGGGCTATAGCCAGATATAATCCTATTTAGATAAACCAACAGGGGTCTTAGAGTTGCCCATACCTCTTCACACCATACCCAGTTTTCCTATGTCCCCCTCCAGGATTTATCCAGGTGAAGATATCCATACTCTGTAATTGGTTTTCCATATTCAGTGGAATTTATCCTAGATTGAATAGTCCCTGTCCCATCAAAGAATGGACCCTTGCACTCTGCAGTAGTGATTTTTGGCATGTTTTAGGGACACAAATCTCAAAACACAGCATGATCCCACCAGCTACTACTATTCTGTAGCCAACACTGAGAGTTCCCCAACACTTATCGTACCTGTACTGGCTAATGGAATAACCCCACTCCTTATGAAAAGTTATCGTGTCCTCCTAAAGTTCGAACCTAGTGAATATTTCCTGTTCCAAATACTGTTTTTCCACATCCCTCCAAACATAGCTCATATTGATGTGGGATTCCCTTTTGTATATCTATGTATCATTATGATCCATACCAGTAAGGCTCTCACTGGTAGCTGCTGGTTTTCTCCTTCAGCAGCTACATGGCATCTCCCTGACTCTGCCTACTTTCTCTCTATATCTCTGTTCAGATTTCCTGCCTGGCTATATTCTACTAATCGATTGCCCAAAGCATCTTCTTGAATAACCAATGGTAATAAAACATATTCATAGCATATAGGATTCCTAGTCCCATCAAATCCTCCTGTGCTGTAGACAACATATACATTCCCACTGAGACAACCCCAACCTCATCAAACCACAGGATCTCTGGCTGACTACATAATATCACAGCATGCCAAGACTGTCCAAATCCTTCTACAATGCCAAGAGAAGTAAGTGCACCTTTCGAGCAGATAATTCTTTTCCTACTCCAGTAGAGTCCAGACCTGATGAAACATCCAGTGAGAAGTCTAAAAGAGCTGTTTTCTCACACTTACAGTGACTTTTAGCTGTTTGCTGAGTTCCAAACCCTAGGCTCCATCTTAGTCCTACCGTGCTTTGATAGATAGTTCTAAGCTTCTGCTGGCACTTTCCCTCCAACTGGCCTTGTCCTAGCACATTCTTTTGTGCTGTATCCAGCATCTACATTCCCAACAGTAACCATCCTACCTGAATCCATCTGCAGGATGATTCCGATGCCTAAACCACTTCATTATATAACCAGACATCCCACAACCACCAGGACCCAACTATAGCCAATTGAGTAACCCACTACACACAAATGAATATTTGATTTTCCACTTGCTGTCTGACTTACAGCTGCCTCATGTGCCTTGCATTTGCAAATTTTAGGCCTGTGAAGGTTTTCAAAGCCTTCAGCCAAGACTAGGTCCAGCAACTCCTTCCTTGGTATAGTCAACAGTTAGGCTCCCCTGAATTTAACACACCTACACCCATGCATGAAATAGTTGCCCTGCTTTCACAACTCCATTTCCAATCCAGACTTTCCATATCTTCCCCAAAGACCAAGCCCAGAATATTTCCCCTACCAGATAGCGTTTCCCCATATGCCAACAAACAGATCATAAGTCACTACAAGTGTCCAAGTCTAGTTTTTGCCACTGATATTCTTGCATGTTGTAGTAATGCTCACAGGATTCAACAGAGTTCCAAATGCGAGGGCCGAATCCCAGCATCTACTCCTGTCCTTCAACCAACATACATTGTCCTACAAGGACCTGCGCTGCTTGAATCTACATATAGTACTCATTTTGCTATCTTACCCGAATCCAAATTCTGTATTCCTGAGTCCTCCACCATTGTATGGCCTGGTAAGTACTCACTCCCTCACAACCAGATATTTCATATTCTATCTCTACCTGGATCTAGCCTCTTTCCCAAAGTCATTATACAAATTTAGTTTGATCAACTAAGTAGCAATATCTAGGCTTCTATAATTTCGGAAATCCCATATCTTGGCCTTCCACGTGTGCGATTGCCGACATACATGCAGCAGACAAGTTGCTACCTTCACCCACCCACAGTACCCTCTGTGTTACCTGCAGCACCCTACTCCACCACATTCCTAATGTTCTCCTCCAGGAACTGGCTTCTTATATATGCCACCAACCAATACTTGTTTTCCATATCCATCTGCATCTAGCTTGAGTTTAACAGCCAGCACCCCTGCATAATCTGGCTGTTTGCCTCTTGATTCAAGGGTCTTCTCGGGAGTATGGTCCCAAATAACTCAGCTCAGACTATTCTCAGGAATCCTCCTTTTCTGTCGTGAACATCTAGTCTTTGCTAGCACTTACCCTGCACTAGTACATCCACGGGGCACTTTAGGTACAATATAGAACATTATTCCTTATTCAGATTTTCTATGTCTTCCCAGGTTTTAACTTGTTTAGTTTAGTTACCCACTCAGTACTTTGTACATAGAGGGCTTGTTCTACCCAAGTTGCAACAACCAGTGTCCTTGTCTTCTCCAGCTGCCTCCATAGCAATCTCCGGCATTCTTAGACCCATCAACTTTTTCTGTGCTGTTGACAGCATCTAGATTCCCACAAAGACTATCAATCTCTCATAGAACCAGAGGAGTTGTGGCTGCCCTACATGACCATTCTATCCCCAGACTATCAGAATACTCCTCCATCGTCTAGATTTCAGAGCACTGCTCTGCATCCTATCATTGTTTTTCTAATCCAGTGGAGTCCAGACTGGATGGAACATCCAGTGTCATCCCTAGATTTCAATAGTAGTGACTTCTAGCTGTTGGTAGGGTTCCAAATCCTTTGTTCCATCTTAGTCCCACCATGGTCTCTTAGGCTGAATGCAACATATAGTGTCCTACATGAATCTCCTGTAACAACACTTACACACAGGACACTCTAGGCTACCTATACAACACAACTTAATACCCAGATTTCCCAGAATACCCATGTACTCCCCAGAGTCAAGCCTGTAGAGTAACACCAAATGTACCCATCATACATGATTTTCTACAACTTGCTGAATTGATCACAGTACTTTAGCCTACATAGACAACCTATAACACATAACAGGTGCCTCTAGGATTCAGTAGGGTGTAAAATCTCACACCCCAGCACAGCCCCTCCATCTATTCATGTGCTATAGTTAACATTTAGTTTTTCTACAATAGTTGTCCTATCTATGGCCACAGGACTAGATGTTCACTATACCATGGCACTCTATACACAAACTTCCTATCCACTCCCCAGAGTCTAGTTCCTGAAACTCCAAACACAACCCAATATTTCTGTTTTCATGTCATGCAAAACATAAATCCCATGCTGCATGCAGTTTGGCACAGATGTCTGGACTCCTAGCCTTGCTGTAATGACCCCTAGAATTCAACAAGGTCCCCATTCCTTGGCCCTAGCCTATGCCAAGCATTTTGTCCTTGGCTGTAGCCTACATCTATGCTCCCATAGGGATGTACCCTAGCCCTGTCTACCCACATCTACTTTCAGAAAGCCTTGTGACACATAAAATACACCAATAAATACACAGACTTCCTGTGGTCTCCTCCTGGGTGAGCCTGGTGTTTACATCCCTATCTGACATTTTATTTTCTGGCGTAACTAGAATGGTCGAACATCCAGTGACCATGACTAGTGTGGCTATGAGTTCCTTGTAAATGATGGCTCTAGGCTTCTGCAGACTCTGGTTCCTCCAACTGACCTTGTCCTAGCCTATTCCTTTGTGCTATATCCAACTTCCATACTCTCAACTTGAACCATTCTACCTTCATTCAATCACAAGTGACATTTAAATGATTAAGCCACCTATCTTTGTCCCTAGACATCCCACATCCTCGGCCTCCAGGGTTTAGCCTAGTGAGTAATAACCAACACAAACATGAATACTTGTTTTTCCACATGCAGCCTGACCTACTAGAACCACATTTGCCTTCCATTTGCGAGCTTTAGGCATCTACAGGTTTGAATGTGTGCAGACAAGCTTAGGCCCAGCAACTTCTACTATGCTTTAGTGAACAGCTAGGCTCCCTCTGCACTCAACGTTCTTACACACATGCCCAGACTGTCCATATCCTCCTACAAAGACTATAGAGGTATGCACCCTTCTGCAGAGATAATTGTTTTCCCAAACTAGTGGAGTCCAGACAATCTAGTGGCATCCATAGAATAGTGCTTGTTCTCCCTCGCAATGACTTACTTATATCTACCTATCTGTCTATCTATCTATCTATTTTTAATTCGAGAGAAGGCTTCTCTACGTAACTTTGAAGTCTATTTTTGCACTAGCTCTGTAGACCAGGTTGGCTTCACACTCACAGAGATCCTCCTGCCTCTGCCTCCCAAGTGCTATGATTAAAGTCATGCACCACCACCACCCATCCTTGTAGTGACTTCTAACTTTTGTCAATGTCCGAAATCCTTTGCTTCATGTTCTTCTTTGCTATAGGTAAGATCTTGGTTCCTGCATGAAGTTCCTGTTACAACACTTAGCCACAGAACACTGTGTGCGGCCTATACAACCCAACTCTGTACTCAGATTCCCCATGACCTCTCCAGAGTCAGGCCTGTTAATTATCCCTTACATACTCATCATAAATGTTTTTGCACATCCTGCTGAATCTATACCAGTACCCCAGCCTAGACAAACAACTTATACTTCAGAGCAGAGTCCTTCAGGCTTCATCATGGTCCCAAATCTCATACACCCCCAATTTCAGTGCTATAAGGAACAATTAGAGTGCCACTAGTACTTGCCCTATCCACAGGCACAGGACTAGATGTTGACTATACTACCCCTCTCTATACACAAACTTTCTGTGTTCTCTTCCAGGGGTAGTCTATTGGATATTCCACATACATCCCAATATTTCTGTTTTCATATCCTGTAGCGTGTAAATCATGAGCCTTAGGCAGTGCCACCATAGTAGCCTGAAATATTTGCCTTGCGGTAATGATCTCTAACTTCAACAAAGTCCTAAATCCTAGTTCCCAGTTTAGTCCCAGTATTTCATCCTTTGCTCTAGCCTACATGGTGTGCTCCTGGGAGGATCATCAGTCATCGTACCAAAGTAAGAATATTGCATACTATATTAATGAACAACCTAGAAAGATATGTCCATGAATGCAATAGTGGTACAAACTTTCTGGGAATAATCAGCTCCTTAAGAGTGAATTTAAGGTCTACTCTATAGAAAGCAACACATGCCTGCTGCTGTAAGCTTTGTCGAGAACATATGGTTATGGAGATCCAAGGCCCCAGTATTGAACCTCATACTATTATTTTGTTAAATGAATGAAGTATCAAGCTTCACTCTACATTCATATCTCGATAACTACAGATTAGTGCAGTTCTCAGACCTCCTCAGAGACATTGGTGCAGTAGATTATGTTTAAAAAAGACATTCAAAACTGGTCATCCTGGAAAAAAAATGAGAGTATGTGCAATGGGATATTTGTAGCCCTCTCTTCAAGACTCAGGTACCATTGCAGGGAGCATTTAAAAAGATTTTATGAGTCTGAGGCTGCAGATGCCAAGAGTGAAACTGTGATCTCAAGACATGACAGAGTCATTGCTCTCACCAATACAGAGCCATCGTGATTGCATGCAAAGGCCTGTGTAAGATGAGGCCAGGTCATATTCCAGTATGCTTGGTGACTAAGCACTCAAATATATGCCAGTATGGTTTCCATCCACATTAACTCTCACACTTCTCTAGAAGCCACCAACTGTCAGGAGTTTGCCAGTTAGACTCTCGAGCCCTCCTACAGTGCATCTTTGACTATGGGGTATGGCTCAGAAGTCTGTACCTCTAACTGACAAACTATTGACAGTTGCTGGCTTCTAGAGAAATGTGACAGTTAATGAAAGGGAATGAAAAACAGGCTCTCATGTACTTGAATACTTACTTAGTTACCAAGAAGTGCAAATGTTTGTTAAATTAGGAGGTGTGACCATGCTGGAATGCATATAGCCTTTGTGGATAATATATGTCACTGAGGGTGGGTTTTGAGGTTTACATTCCCACATCAGGCCTCGTCTCTCTCTCTCTCTACCTACTACTGATGAATCAGTTGGTATGGACTCAACAACAGGCCCAGTGCCGTGTTTGCCTGAATCCTGCCATGAGGATCATGAATTAATTTCCTAAAATTATAGGCAAGCATCCAATTAACTAGTGATAAAGAGATCCAGAGACCCTTTCAAGTCTCTTGCATCTTGAAGTCCTGAACTGAGATTAGAGTTTAGCTAGAGGGACAGGGTATTGACATATCAGCAGTTGTGGTCAGGAGGTGGCATCTACCCTCCCTTAGCTCACCCATCATTGTCTAATTGTTAGTCTTATGTGGCAAGGTGGTTTGTTAGTAGGAATTTTGTGAAATCTCTTTAATAAGACAAGGTTTTCCTTTGGGTAGAGAACATTGCTTTACATGGCATGAGATTTCTGTAGAAATACTCATTACGTTGAAGTCAATGATTTGACTGTTCTGATCGATCAAGCTACACAATTTCATTTCTGAGGGCCTGTTATGTAAGCAGCCCATTCTAAAAGCCCTATTAAAACACAAATTTTTTATAAAGGATAACCAAGGGTAAACCTGTCACTTCAAATTACCATTCCTTTCACTGAGATGTGATCAGTAGATTTGAGTTTGCTGGGTGATTATTGCTCCTGGGGAGATTTCCTTACTTACATTGGATGGTGAGGTATAAAACCAACATTCAAAAAAAGTTGCCAAACAGGAAACATAACAGCTATTTGTGGGGATAACTGTCACTCACACACTTCACCTCAGATAGGTTGAGACATTCATACTGTGAAGTTTTGCCCGGATCTTGCAAAATACATGGATGGTGGAGCACAGTCTTCTTCATCCGTATCTATGAGATTAGATAAATGTAGCAATTTGGATTCAATGCTCCATAATTACCTCTATGAGTCTTACAGTGCATGTGTGGTATGACCCTCAAATCTGTGGGAACCAAAGTCCCTTCTTTGTCATATGCTAACCCAAATTTTCTTCTTTTTATATATCAAACCATATTCCTTTTCTGGCCTCTATCCCTATAGTATACAAAATGTCAGATTTTCCATCTTCAACACCAAAGAGTCTTCTGTGTCATATACCCACCTAAATCAATTTTCTAGGCCTCAACTTGAAATTTGAGTTCAAGGTGTGGTTCATACAATACACGCAATCAAATCCATCTTTATCGTAAATTCATGAAAATTGTTTATCTGCCATCAAACTTTGAAAAACCATAATCTCCCCATATTATATACCAACCCAATCTCTCTCTCTCTCTCTCTCTCTCTCTCTCTCTCTCTCTCTCTCTCTCCCCACTGTTGCTGCCTTCATCCTTATGAGACCACATCCCTCCTTTGTCATCTGCCTATCCACACTACCTCTCTTGCCATATAGCCAATATTTCTTCCCTAAAACCTTATCAGACACAAATCTCTCCCTTTCATTCAACCAAGTGAACTCCCTCTCTCGCCATGTACCCACTATTTCTGGACCCATCCTTCCAAGACACTCATTCCTCCTCAGCCATACACCAAACCTAATACTCTCTCTTATAATGTTTCCACCATTTCTTCCCCCAAACGTTGTGATAGCCCAATCTGCCCCATGTCATGTACTCACCCAAACTCCCTCGCTAGCCATATATCCACCATGTCTGCCCCCATCCTGCTGTGACCCAAATCCTTCTCTTGCCATATGCCCACTGAAAATTCTTCTATTTTCATGTAACCACACAATTTCCTGTCTTGTGATGTAACCACCATTTCTTCCCCCAAACATGTCAGACCCAAATATATCCATGTTTATAAGCCCAACAAAACCCCCTCTCTTGACATATACCCACCCAAACTCTGTTTCATGAAATATACCAATTATTTCTGCCCCAAACCTTAAGAGACCCAAACACCCCCTGGTCATACAGCTACCCAAACTCCTCTCTGGGCATATACCCATCATTTTGCCACCAGCTTTGTGAGACCCTAATCTCTCCATTGTCGTATGCCCATCCAAAGTATTTCTCTTGCTACATACTCACCATTGCTGCCCCTAAAGTGTATAAGACCCAAATCCCTCCCTTGTCATTTACCCAGCATACTCCCTCTGTTGCTATATATCCACCATTTCTGACCCCATCTTTCTGAGACCCTAATCCCACCCTTCATATAATAACCCAAACTCCTCTCTTAACAGATACTCATGATTTCTGCCACCTGAGTATTTGAGAATCAAATCCTTCCCTTGTCATGTACCCACAAAAATGTCTCTTATCATTTACCCATCATTACACTCTCCAAAGTATATGAGATCCAACTCCCTTCCCTGGCATTACCCACCCATATTCCCACTCTTTCCAAGCTCTCACCATTACTGCCCCAAAATTTTGGAGACACAAACCCCTCCCTTGTCTCTACCCACACAAAATCCCCCTCTTCAAGGCACCCACCATTGATGCCCAAACTTTTGGAGACACAAATCCTTCCCATTTTCCTACCCACCCAAACTCCCTCTCTTCCATGCACTCACCATTGATGCCCTAACCTTTGGAGACACAAATCCCTCCCTTGTCTTCTAACCACCCAAACTCCCTCTCTTTCCATGCACTCACCATTACTGCTCCAAACATATGGAGACGCAAATCCCTCCCTTGTCTTCTTCCCACCCAAACTCCCCCTCTTCCATGCACCCACCATTGTTTCACAACACTTTGGAGACCCAAATCCAAAACTTGTCTTCTTCCCACCCGAACTCCCAATCTTCCATGCACCCACCATTGTTGCCCAAACCTTTGGAGACCCAAATCCCACCCTTGTCTTCTTCCAACCCAAACATCCCCACTTTCATGCAACCACCATTGATGCCCAAACCTTTGGAGACCCAAATCCCTCCCTTGTCTTCTACCCACCCATGCTCCCTTTCTTTTCATGCACTCACCATTACTGCCCCAAAATCCCCCTCATCCAGGCACCCACCAATGATGCCCAAACCTTTGGAGACAAAAATCCCTCCCTTGTCTTCTTCTCACCCAAACTCCCCCTCTTACATGCACCCATCATTGATGCCCAAACCTTTAAAAACACAAATCCCTCCCTTGTCTCCTACACACCCAAACTCCCTTTCTTCCATGCACCCACAAGTGATGCCCAAACCTTTGGAGACACAAATCCCTCCCTTGTCTTCTACCAACCCAAGTTCCCTTTCTTTTCATGCACTCACCATTACTGCCCAAATCCTTTGGAGACACAAATCCCTTCCTTGTCTTCTATCCACCCTAACTCCCCCTCTTCCATGCACCCACCATTGATGACCAATTCTTTGGAGACCCAAATCCCTCCCTTGTCATCTTCCCACCCAAACTCCCTTTCTTTTCATGCCCTCACCATTACTGCCCCAAAACTTTGGAGACCCAAATCCCTCCCTTGTCTTCTTCCCACCCAAACTCCCCGTCTTCCATGCACCCACCATTGATGCCCAAACCTTTGGAGACACAAATCCCTCCCTTGTCTCCTACCCACCAAAACTCCCTCTCTTTCCATGCTCTCGCCGTTAAAGCCACAAAATTTTGGAGACCCTAATCCCTCCCTTGTCTTCTTCCCACACAAACTCGCCTCTTTTATGCACCCACAATTAATGCCCAAACATTTGTAGATCCAAATCCCTCCCTTGTCTTCTACCAACCCAAACTCCCCCTCTTTCCATGAACCCACTATGACTGTCCCAAACCTAGTGAAGAACAAATCTCTCCATTGCCATTCTCCCACCCATCTTCCCTCTCTTCTCCTATAACCATCATTTTTCCTTCCCTTTCCTCGTTTCGCCTTTAGTCACTGTAAAAGACACATAGCTTTTCAACTAAATTGAATTTATTTTCAATTTAAGAAATTTATACCAATGCAATTTTCTTTGCCATATTTGGGCATTCCCCGTCTTCATGATGGCGATCTTATTGGCTCTCCCCCTCATCGCCTGCTCCGACCACGCTTGCTTCTCCAGTAGTGTGCACCTCGGCTTCCTTTTCAGGCTCCTCCTCCTTAGGATCAGGCATTGCAGTAACAGCTTTCACTTTGATTTTCTTCCGTTTGAGGGCAGCTGCCTCTTTGGCCTCCCTCTTTCCCTTGTTCCTCTTCTTTGAGGAGTGCTTCTGGTGTTTGCTTTTCTTGTGTGCCTGGAATGGCAAGAGGTGAACACAAGAATTAGTTAATAGAGGGAGAAGTCAGGAGAGGCATGTGAAGGACACTTTGTCGGAAGAGGTGAGAATTGATAAGGGATTTATGCCAGGAAGGAGAGAGGTAGTGACTTTAGGTAAGAGTAAATGAGTAGAGGAGGGAGCTCCAGTAGGGTTCGTCAACTCACCTTTCCGCACGACATGTAAGGTGGATACTGCTTTAGAGCTGCCTTTGTCTTCACCATAAGGACTGGCCCGTTCGCTGCCATCGGAACATCACTACTGGATGTTGGGAGGTCCATGTCGGACAGTGATTCCTTAGGTTCCTTTTCTAGAGTCTCCATCACCAAGTCGCGTGAGCGCGTGTTGGTTCTCCCTCGAGGGGCTGTGAACAACTGGCAGAGTAGGGAAGGCCACACCCTCAGACCTGAGTCATCATCAAGGTCTCGACCAATAGTAGGTGAGCTTGTGTTCTGACATCACAAAGCCTGGTTCTGACCCACAAGAATGCCTGGGGAAGGAAGGAACAAATAGTGGACTGTACCACTCCTGACACTTTGATGATAGGGGGAAGATATTGAGAAGGCAAAGAGAGTTTGGGTTTAGATGGAGACTTTGTTTAATAACTCCAAGGCAAATTTTCCACCTCAACCTTTTTTACATATGTACCTTTGTTGTGGTAGAACACATGACAGATCATTTGCTTCTCCAAATTCTTCAACAATACTATCCCTGTCAATGGTTTAGTCCAAAATGTCCGCCTCAATCTTTGGCTAGTATCTTGAATGTCTTCCCTAAAATCATTCCCAAACAACATTCCTACTCCATGGCTTAGCCTGTTGACCGTACACACACACACTCATACACACATACACACACACACACACACACACACACACACACACACACGAATACTTGCATCTCCACATTCCTCTGTACCTAATGAATATACGCAAACCAGTGTCCATATCTTGTCTGGCTGTGTAGCAACAAATCATGGCCTCCAGGCTTCCACCTTATCCCAAATCAGGTGACCCAGCCTAGCCTCAATATCTCTTTTACTGTGGTGAGCATACAGCCTCCTTTAATATACTCACTCACCTAAGGAGGCTTTCTACAACCAACATAAGCCCAGTCCATAACCAGGGTTCTCCTATCTTCTGGTGTCTAGCCTATTGAGAATATCACACAGTATTAGACACTTGATTTTTAATATTCTGTTATGTATAACCTGGAAACCATAAGAAATGTTCAATCTTGGTCTGGACTCCTTGCCTTATAGTAGTGAATTTTAGGCTTCAACATGTTGCAGCCTATTTAGAACATTTTTCCTATATTATAGAGAACATCTGGGCTACAGCCAGATATAATCCTATTTAGATAAACCAACAGGGGTCTTAGAGTTGCCCATACCTCTTCACACCATACCCAGACTTCCTATGTCCCCCTCCAGGATTTATCCAGGTGAAGATATCCATACTCTGTAATTGGTTTTCCATATTCAGTGGAATTTATCCTAGATTGAATAGTCCCTGTCCCATCAAAGAATGGACCCTTGCACTCTGCAGTAGTGATTTTTGGCATGTTTTAGGGACACAAATCTCAAAACACAGCATGATCCCACCAGCTACTACTATTCTGTAGCCAACACTGAGAGTTCCCCAACACTTATCATACCTGTACTGGCTAATGGAATAACCCCACTCCTTATGAAAAGTTATCGTGTCCTCCTAAAGTTCGAACCTAGTGAATATTCCCTGTTCCAAATACTGTTTTTCCACATCCCTCCAAACATAGCTCATATTGATGTGGGATTCCCTTTTGTATATCTATGTATCATTATGATCCATACCAGTAAGGCTCTCACTGGTAGCTGCTGGTTTTCTCCTTCAGCAGCTACATGGCATCTCCCTGACTCTGCCTACTTTCTCTCTATATCTCTGTTCAGATTTCCTGCCTGGCTATATTCTACTAATCGATTGCCCAAAGCATCTTCTTGAATAACCAATGGTAATAAAACATATTCATAGCATATAGGATTCCTAGTCCCATCAAATCCTCCTGTGCTGTAGACAACATATACATTCCCACTGAGACAACCCCAACCTCATCAAACCACAGGATCTCTGGCTGACTACATAATATCACAGCATGCCAAGACTGTCCAAATCCTTCTACAATGCCAAGAGAAGTAAGTGCACCTTTCGAGCAGATAATTCTTTTCCTACTCCAGTAGAGTCCAGACCTGATGAAACATCCAGTGAGAACTCTAAAAGAGCTGTTTTCTCACACTTACAGTGACTTTTAGCTGTTTGCTGAGTTCCAAACCCTAGGCTCCATCTTAGTCATACCGTGCTTTGATAGATAGTTCTAAGCTTCTGCTGGCACTTTCCCTCCAACTGGCCTTGTCCTAGCACATTCTTTTGTGCTGTATCCAGCATCTACATTCCCAACAGTAACCATCCTACCTGAATCCATCTGCAGGATGATTCCGATGCCTAAACCACTTCATTATATAACCAGACATCCCACAACCACCAGGACCCAACTTTAGCCAATTGAGTAACCCACTACACACAAATGAATATTTGATTTTCCACTTGCTGTCTGACTTACAGCTGCCTCATGTGCCTTGCATTTGCAAATTTTAGGCCTGTGAAGGTTTTCAAAGCCTTCAGCCAAGACTAGGTCCAGCAACTCCTTCTTTGGTATAGTCAACAGTTAGGCTCCCCTGAATTTAACACACCTACACCCATGCATGAAATAGTTGCCCTGCTTTCACAACTCCATTTCCAATCCAGACTTTCCATATCTTCCCCAAAGACCAAGCCCAGAATATTTCCCTTACCAGATAGCGTTTCCCCATATGCCAACAAACAGATCATAAGTCACTACAAGTGTCCAAGTCTAGTTTTTGCCACTGATATTCTTGCATGTTGTAGTAATGCTCACAGGATTCAACAGAGTTCCAAATGCGAGGGCCGAATCCCAGCATCTACTCCTGTCCTCCAACCAACATACATTGTCCTACAAGGACCTGCGCTGCTTGAATCTACATATAGTACTCATTTTGCTAACTATCTTACCCGAATCCAAATTCTGTATTCCTGAGTCCTCCACCATGGTATGGCCTGGTAAGTACTCACTCCCTCACAACCAGATATTTCATATTCTATCTCTACCTGGATCTAGCCCCTTTCCCAAAGTCATTATACAAATTTAGTTTGATCACCTAAGTAGCAATATCTAGGCTTCTATAATTTCGGAAATCCCATATCTTGGCCTTCCACGTGTGCGATTGCCGACATACATGCAGCAGACAAGTTGCTACCTTCACCCACCCACAGTACCCTCTGTGTTACCTGCAGCACCCTACTCCACCACATTCCTAATGTTCTCCTCCAGGAACTGGCTTTTTATATATTCCACCAACCAATACTTGTTTTCCATATCCATCTGCATCTAGCTTGAGTTTAACAGCCAGCACCCCTGCATAATCTGGCTGTTTGCCTCTTGATTCAAGGGTCTTCTCGGGAGTATGGTCCCAAATAACTCAGCTCAGACTATTCTCAGGAATCCTCCTTTTCTGTCGTGAACATCTAGGCTTTGCTAGCACTTACCCTGCACTAGTACATCCACGGGATACTTTAGGTACAGTATAGAGCATTATTCCTTATTCAGATTTTCTGTCTTCCCAGGTTTTAACTTGTTTAGTTTAGTTACCCACTCAGTACTTTGTACATAGAGGGCTTGATCTACCCAAGTTGCAACAGCCAGTGTCCTGGTCTTCTCCAGCTGCCTCTATAGCAATCTCCGGCATTCTTAGACCCATCAACTTTTTCTGTGCTGTTGACAGCATCTAGATTCCCACAAAGACTATCAATCTCTCATAGAACCAGAGGTGTTGTGGCTGCCCTATATGACCATTCTATCCCCAGACTATCAGTATCATGGTTATTATTTTCTTGACAACTAGTATCCACTTATAAGTGAGTATATACCATGTTTCTCTTCCTGGGTCTGTGTTACCTCTCTCAGGAAACTTTTTTCTAGTTGCATCCATTTGCCAGCAAAATTTATGATGCAATTTTTAACAGATGATTAATTTTCCATGGTGTAAATGCAACACATTCTCTTAATCCATATCGGCTGTTTCTAGTGTCTGCCTATTATAAATAAAGCTACAATGAAAATGGTTTAACAAGTGTCCTTGTGGTAGGGCTGAGTGTCCTTTGGGTATATGCCCAAGATTAGTAGAGCTGAGTCTTGAAGTAAGTTCTTCTGAGGAAATACTATATTGATTTCCATAGTGACTTCACAGGTTTCTACTCCCACCATCAATTAGGGAGTGATCCCTTGATCCATATCCTCAGCAGCATGAGTTGTCTGTCACTTATTTTACTGATCTTAGCCATTTTGACAAGTGTAAGATGAAATCTCAAAGTAGTTTTGATTTACATTTGTCTGATGGCTAAGTATGTTGAACATTTAGGTGGGTTTTTTTCCATTTGAGATTCTTCTATTGAGAATATTCTGTTTACATATATGTCTATTTTAAAATTGGATTATTTGTTGGTTGATATCTGGTTCCACAAGTTCTTCATATATTTTGAATATTAATCCATTAGTAACTTTGCAAATATAATGTTTTGTTACACTCAATATGTTATGTAGCAATATTGTAGCATCTGAGAATCTCATTAATCAGTTGATTCTCAAAAATATTGTTTAGTAAATTATGAAACCCATTAAAATAATTATTTCTAAATTTATTAATGAAATACAAAGAATGTGAATGGAGTCTAACAAAAAAGAAACTGGACTTTTCAAGTTAATTTTTCTTAATATGACAGAACCCTATATAATTTAAAAATCAGAGTACTTATCAGTAGAAGTACATCTACACATATATACATTTCTATGTTCCATTCTGTCAGTAAGCAGGAAGGAAAAGTGAATAGAATGATTATCTTTCTCATAGGGATTGTCCATCACAAATAGGAGTAATTACATATATGTTTTGTAAGCTTTAATGAAACATTATACACAATTTTCTATTCTTGTTGTATAACTTATAAAATTTTAAGACATTAAAACTACATTAATTTATTATCAAGCAGACCTGAAGCTCAGAAATCCAAACTGAATTCATGTGAGCAGAGACACAGGTGCCCTCTATACATATTCTGAGGGAGAACCTCTTCCTTTACTGTACTTTCTAGGTATTTTGTACATTCCTCAGGTCCGACTACCTTCTTCATCCTCCAAACAGCAGAGCATAGTCATGATCTTCCCATGATGCTATCTCTGGTTTGCTTTGTCAGGCCAAGTAGTTTTCTGTTTAAGAGCCCTGGTGATTTTATTTGTTTCACTGGAAAATTCAGGATAGTCTTCTTATCAAGAGTTGACTGATTATCAAGTCAAATTCCATACATACCGCCAATTCCCCATTTTTATGTAACATGATTTATTCAGAGATGTTAGGGATCTGGCTGTGAATGACTTTGGGAGAGATCCACTATTCTTTTTACTACAACTTAATAGAATTAATATCTGCAGAGGAGAAAAATAAGAAGTGAAAAGTAAATATGGATTTTATCATCTTAAACATCTTTATTTGGCATCAGATGTAAATTATTCTATACAAAATATGAGAAATGTAGTTCTTGTCTGGACAGCTACTGTCTTGAAAATGAGAAAGGATATAATGTTTTATGAACAACTCTAATTGCGTAATGAGTGGTAAAAAATGCATTACATTGATTACAGAGTGAATGACAAATGAGGGACCTCTTTGACACTACATTTTTTTTCTCTCCTTTGTGTGTGAGTTTAA
>NW_024544523.1:0-22041 GCF_018167655.1 Microtus oregoni
AAGATGGACTATGGGGGATGGGCTCCAGAGTCCTCTAACTGACAAACTACTGACAGTTGGCTGGCTTCTAGAGAAATGTGACAGTTAATGAAAGGGAATGAAAAACAGGCTCTCATGTACTTGAATACTTACTTAGTTACCAAGAAGTGCAACTGTTTGGGAAATTAGGAGGGTGTGACCATGCTGGAATGCATATAGCCTTTGTGGATAATATATGTCACTGAGGGTGGGTTTTGAGGTTTACATTCCCACATCAGGCCTCGTCTCTCTCTCTCTCTCTCTCTCTACCTACTACTGATGAATCAGTTGGTATGGACTCAACAACAGGCCCAGTGCCGTGTTTGCCTGAATCCTGACATGATGATCATGAATTAATTTCCTAAAATTATAGGCAAGCATCCAATTAACTAGTGATAAAGAGATCCAGAGACCCTTTCAAGTCTCTTGCATCTTGAAGTCCTGAACTGAGATTAGAGTTTAGCTAGAGGGACAGGGTATTGACATATAAGCAGTTGTGGTCAGGAGGTGGCATCTACCCTCCCTTAGCTCACCCATCATTGTCTAATTGTTAGTCTTATCTGGCAAGGTGGTTTGATAGTAGGAATTGTGTGAAATCTCTTTAAGGAGACAAGGTTTTCCTTTGGGTAGAGAACATTGCTTTACATGGCATGAGATTTCTGTAGAAATACTCATTACGTTGAAGTCAATGATTTGACTGTTCTGATAGATCAAGCTACACAATTGTCTCATTAGTATATCCTCATTTCTGCTAGGCCTGTTATGTAAGCAGCCCATTCTAAAAGCCCTATTAAAACACAAATTTTTTATAAAGGATAACCAAGGGTAAACCTGTCACTTCAAATTACCATTCCTTTCACTGAGATGTGATCAGTAGATTTGAGTTTGCTGGGTGATTATTGCTCCTGGGGAGATTTCCTTACTTACATTGGATGGTGAGGTATAAAACCAACATTCAAAAAAGTTGCCAAACAGGAAACATAACAGCTATTTGTGGGATAACTGTCACTCACACACTTCACCTCAGATAGGTTGAGACATTCATACTGTGAAGTTTTGCCCGGATCTTGCAAAATACATGGATGGTGGAGCACAGTCTTCTTCATCCGTATCTATGAGATTAGATAAATGTAGCAATTTGGATTCAATGCTCCATAATTACCTCTATGAGTCTTACAGTGCATGTGTGGTATGACCCTCAAATCTGTGGGAACCAAAGTCCCTTCTTTGTCATATGCTAACCCAAATTTTCTTCTTTTTATATATCAAACCATATTCCTTTTCTGGCCTCTATCCCTATAGTATACAAAATGTCAGATTTTCCATCTTCAACACCAAAGAGTCTTCTGTGTCATATACCCACCTAAATCAATTTTCTAGGCCTCAACTTGAAATTTGAGTTCAAGGTGTGGTTCATACAATGCACGCAATCAAATCCATCTTTATCGTACATTCATGAAAATTGTTTATCTGCCATCAAACTTTGAAAAACCATAATCTCTCCCATATCATATACCAACCCAATCTCTCTCTCTCTCTCTCTCTCTCTCTCTCTCTCTCTCTCTCTCCACTGTTGCTGCCTTCATCCTTATGAGACCACATCCCTCCTTTATCACACTACCTCTCTTGCCATATAGCCAATATTTCTTCCCTAAAACCTTATCAGACACAAATCTCTCCCTTTCATTCAACCAAGTGAACTCCCTCTCTCGCCATGTACCCACTATTTCTGGACCCATCCTTCCAAGACACTCATTCCTCCTTAGCCATACACCAAACCTAATACTCTCTCTTATAATGTTTCCACCATTTCTTCCCCCAAACGTTGTGATGGCCCAATCTGCCCCATGTCATGTACTCACCCAAACTCCCTCGCTAGCCATATATCCACCATGTCTGCCCCCATCCTGCTGTGACCCAAATCCTTCTCTTGCCATATGCCCACTGAAAATTCTTCTATTTTCATGTAACCACACAATTTCCTGTCTTGTGATGTACCCACCATTTCTTCTCCCAAACATGTCAGACCCAAATATATCCATGTTTATAAGCCCAACAAAACCCTCTCTCTTGATATATACCCACCCAAACTCTGTTTCATGAAATATACCAATTATTTCTGCCCCAAACCTTAAGAGACCCAAACACCCCCTGGTCATACAGCTACCCAAACTCCTTTCTGGGCATATACCCATCATTTTGCCACCAGCTTTGTGAGACCCTAATCTCTCCATTGTCATATGCCCATCCAAAGTATTTCTCTTGCTACATACTCACCATTGCTGCCCCTAAAGTGTATAAGTCCCAAATCCCTCCCTTGTCATTTACCCAGCATACTCCCTCTGTTGCTATATATCCACCATTTCTGACCCCATCTTTCTGAGACCCTAATCCCACCCTTCATATAATAACCCAAACTCCTCTCTTAACAGATACTCATGATTTCTGCCACCTGAGTATTTGAGAATCAAATCCTTCCCTTGTCATGTACCCACCCAAATGTCTCTTATCATTTACCCATCATTAAACTCTGCAAAGTATATGAGATCCAACTCCCTTCCCTGGTATTACCCACCCATATTCCCACTCTTTCCAAGCTCTCACCATTACTGCCCCAAAATTTTGAAGACACAAATCCCTCCCTTGTCTTCTACCCACACAAAATCCCCCTCTTCAAGGCACCCACCATTGATGCCCAAACTTCTGGAGACCCAAATCCCTCCCTTTTTTCCTACCCACCCAAACTCCCTCTCTTCCATGCACCCACAATTGATGCCCAAACATTTGGAGACCCAAATCCCTCCCGTGTTTTCTACCCACCCAAACTCACTCTCTTTCCATGCACTCACCATTACTGCTCCAAACATATGGAAACCCAAATCCCTCCCTTGTCTTCTACCTACCCAAACTCCCCCTCTTCCATGCACCCACCATTGTTGCCCAAACCTTTGGAGACCCAAATCCCAACCTTGTCTTCTTCCCACCCGAACTCCCCCTCTTCCATGCACCCACCATTGTTGCCCAAACCTTTGGAGACCCAAATCCCACCCTTGTCTTCTTCCAACCCAAACATCCCCACTTTCATGCACCCACCATTGATTCCCAAACCTTTGGAGACCCAAATCCCACACTTGTCTTCTACCCACCCATGATCCCTTTCTTTAATGCACTCACCATTACTGCCCCAAAATCCCCCTCATCCTGGCACACACCAATGATGCCCAAACGTTTGGAGACAAAAATCCCTCCCTTGTCTTCTTCCCACCCAAACTCCCCCTCTTCCATGCACCCATCATTGATGCCCAAACCTTTAAAAACACAAATCCCTCACTTGTCTCCTACACAACCAAACTCCCTTTCTTCCATGCACCCACAAGTGATGCCCAAACATTTGGAGACACAAATCCCTCCCTTGTCTTCTACCAACCCAAGTTCCCTTTCTTTTCATGCACTCACCATTACTGCCCAAATCCTTTGGAGACACAAATCCCTTCCTTGTCTTCTATCCACCCTAACTCCCCCTCTTCCATGCACCCACCATTGATGACCAATTCTTTGGAGACCCAAATCCCTCCCTTGTCATCTTCCCAACCAAACTCCCTTTCTTTTCATGCCCTCACCATTACTGCCCCAAAACTTTGGAGACCCAAACCCCTCCCTTGTCTTCTTCCCACCCAAACTCCCCGTCTTCCATGCACCCACCATTGATGCCCAAAACTTTGGAGACACAAATCCCTCCCTTGTCTCCTACCCACCAAAACTCCCTCTCTTTCCATGCTCTCACCGTTAAAGCCACAAAATTTTGGAGACCCTAATCCCTCCCTTGTCTTCTTCCCACACAAACTCGCCTCTTTTATGCACCCACAATTAATGCCCAAACCTTTGTAGACCCAAATCCCTCCCTTGTCTTCTACCAACCCAAACTCCCCCTCTTTCCATGAACCCACTATGACTGTCCCAAACCTAGTGAAGAACAAATCTCTCCATTGCCATTCACCCACCCATCTTCCCTCTCTTCTCCTATAACCATCATTTTTCCTTCCCTTTCCTGGTTTCGCCTTTAGTCACTGTAAAAGACACATAGCTTTTCAACTAAATTGAATTTATTTTCAATTTAAGAAATTTATACCAATGCAATTTTCTTTGTCATATTTGGGCATTCCCCGTCTTCATGATAGCCATCTTATTGGCTCTCCCCCTCATCGGCTGCTGCGACCACGCTTGCTTCTCCAGTAGTGTGCACCTCGGCTTCTTTTCAGGCTCCTCCTCCTTAGGTTCAGGCATTGCAGTAACAGCTTTCACTTTGATTTTCTTCCGTTCGAGGGCAGCTGCCTCTTCGGCCTCCCTCTTTCTCTGGTTACTCTTCTTTGAGGAGTGCTTCCAGTGTTTGCTTTTCTTGTGTGCCTGGAATGGCAAGAGGTGAACACAAGAATTAGTTAATAGAGGGAGAAGTCAGGAGAGGCATGTGAAGGACACTTTGTCGGAAGAGGTGAGAATTGATAAGGGATTTATGCCAGGAAGGAGAGAGGTAGTGACTTTAGGTAAGAGTAAATGAGTAGAGGAGGGAGCTCCAGTAGGGTTCGTCAACTCACCTTTCCGCACGTCATGTAAGGTGGATACTGCTTTAGAGCTGCCTTTGTCTTCACCATAAGGACTGGCCCATTCGCTGCCATCGGAACATCACTACTGGATGTTGGGAGGTCCATGTCGGACAGTGATTCCTTAGGTTCCTTTGCTAGACTCTCCATCACCAAGTCGCGTGAGCACGTGTTGTTTCTCCCTCGAGGGGCTGTGAACAACTGGCAGAGTAGGGAAGGCCACACCCTCAGACCTGAGTCATCATCAAGGTCTCGACCAATAGTAGGTGAGCTTGTGCTCTGACATCACAAAGCCTGGTTCTGACCCACAAGAATGCCTGGGGAAGGAAGGAACATATAGTGGACTGTACCACCCCTGACACTTTGATGATAGGGGGAAGATATTGAGAAGGCAAAGAGAGTTTGGGTTTAGATGGAGACTTTGTTTAATAACTCTAAGGCAAATTTTCCACCTCAAACTTTTTTACATATCTACCTTTGTTGTGGTAGAACACATGACAGATCATTTGCTTCTCCAAATTCTTCAACAATACTATCCCTGTCAATGGATTAGTCCAAAATGTCCGCCTCAATCTTTGGCTAGTATCTTGAATGTCTTCCCTAAAATCATTCCCAAATAACATTCCTACTCCATGGCTTAGCCTGTTGACCGTACACACACACACTCACACACATACACACACACACACACACACACACACACACACACACGAATACTTGCATCTCCACATTCCTCTGTACCTAATGAATATATGCAAACCAGTGTCCATATCTTCTCTGGCTGTGTAGCAACAAATCATGGCCTCCAGGCTTCCACCTTATCCCAAGTCAGGTGACCCAGCCTAGCCTCAATATCTCTTTTACTGTGGTGAGCATACAGCCTCCTTTAATATACTCACTCACCTAAGGAGGCTTTCTACAACCAACATAAGCCCAGTCCATAACCAGGGTTCTCCTATCTTCTGGTGTCTAGCCTATTGAGAATATCACACAGTATTAGACACTTGATTTTTAATATTCTGTTATGTATAACGAAAAAACCATAAGAAATGTTCAATCTTGGTCTGGACTCCTTGCCTTATTTTAGGCTTCAACATGTTGCAGCCTATTTAGAACATTTTTCCTATATTATAGAGAACATCTGGGCTACAGCCAGATATAATCCTATTTAGATAAACCAACAGGGGTCTTAGAGTTGCCCATACCTCTTCACACCATACCCAGACTTCCTATGTCCCCCTCCAGGATTTATCCAGGTGAAGATATCCATACTCTGTAATTGGTTTTCCATATTCAGTGGAATTTATCCTAGATTGAATAGTCCCTGTCCCATCAAAGAATGGACCCTTGCACTCTGCAGTAGTGATTTGTGGCATGTTTTAGGGACACAAATCTCAAAACACAGCATGATCCCACCAGCTACTCCTATTCTGTAGCCAACACTGAGAGTTCCCCAACACTTATCATACCTGTACTGGCTAATGGAATAACCCCACTCCTTATGAAAAGTTATCGTGTCCTCCTAAAGTTCGAACCTAGTGAATATTTCCTGTTCCAAATACTGTTTTTCCACATCCCTCCAAACATAGCTCATATTGATGTGGGATTCTGTATATCTATATATCTATGTATATCTATGTATCATTATGATCCATACCAGTAAGGCTCTCACTGGTAGCTGCTGGTTTTCTCCTTCAGCAGCTACATGGCATCTCCCTGACTCTGCCTACTTTCTCTCTATATCTCTGTTCAGATTTCCTGCCTGGCTATATTCTACTAATCGATTGCCCAAAGCATCTTCTTGAATAACCAATGGTAATAAAACATATTCATAGCATATAGGATTCCTAGTCCCATCAAATCCTCCTGTGCTGTAGACAACATATACATTCCCACTGAGACAACCCCAACCTCATCAAACCACAGGATCTCTGGCTGACTACATAATATCACAGCATGCCAAGACTGTCCAAATCCTTCTACAATGCCAAGAGAAGTAAGTGCACCTTTCGAGCAGATAATTCTTTTCCTACTCCAGTAGAGTCCAGACCTGATGAAACATCCAGTGAGAACTCTAAAAGAGCTGTTTTCTCACACTTATAGTGACTTTTAGCTGTTTGCTGAGTTCCAAACCCTAGGCTCCATCTTAGTCCTACTGTGCTTTGATAGATAGTTCTAAGCTTCTGCTGGCACTTTCCCTCCAACTGGACTTGTCCTAGCACATTCTTTTGTGCTGTATCCAGCATCTACATTCCCAACAGTAACCATCCTACCTGAATCCATCTGCAGGATGATTCCGATGCCTAAACCACTTCATTATATAACCAGACATCCCACAACCACCAGGACCCAACTTTAACCAATTGAGTAACCCACTACACACAAATGAATATTTGATTTTCCACTTGCTGTCTGACTTACAGCTGCCTCATGTGCCTTGCATTTGCAAATTTTAGGCCTGTGAAGGTTTTCAAAGCCTTCAGCCAAGACTAGGTCCAGCAACTCCTTCTTTGGTATAGTCAACAGTTAGGCTCCCCTGAATTTAACACACCTACACCCATGCATGAAATAGTTGCCCTGCTTTCACAACTCCATTTCCAATCCAGACTTTCCATATCTTCCCCAAAGACCAAGCCCAGAATATTTCCCTTACCAGATAGCGTTTCCCCATATGCCAACAAACAGATCATAAGTCACTACAAGTGTCCAAGTCTAGTTTTTGCCACTGATATTCTTGCATGCTGTAGTAATGCTCACAGGATTCAACAGAGTTCCAAATGCGAGGGCCGAATCCCAGCATCTACTCCTGTCCTCCAACCAACATACATTGTCCTACAAGGACCTGCGCTGCTTGAATCTACATATAGTACTCATTTTGCTATCTTACCCGAATCCAAATTCTGTATTCCTGAGTCCTCCACCATGGTATGGCCTGGTAAGTACTCACTCCCTCACAACCAGATATTTCATATTCTATCTCTACCTGGATCTAGCCTCTTTCCCAAAGTCATTATACAAATTTAGTTTGATCACCTAAGTAGCAATATCTAGGCTTCTATAATTTCGGAAATCCCATATCTTGGCCTTCCACGTGTGCGACTGCCGACATACATGCAGCAGACAAGTTGCTACCTTCACCCACCCACAGTACCCTCTGTGTTACCTGCAGCACCCTACTCCACCACATTCCTAATGTTCTCCTCCAGGAACTGGCTTCTTATATATTCCACCAACCAATACTTGTTTTCCATATCCATCTGCATCTAGCTTGAGTTTAACAGCCAGCACCCTTGCATAATCTGGCTGTTTGCCTCTTGATTCAAGGGTCTTCTCGGGAGTATGGTCCCAAATAACTCAGCTCAGACTATTCTCAGGAATCCTCCTTTTCTGTCGTGAACATCTAGGCTTTGCTAGCACTTACCCTGCACTAATACATCCACGGGATACTTTAGGTACAGTATAGAGCATTATTCCTTATTCAGATTTTCTGTCTTCCCAGGTTTTAACTTGTTTAGTTTAGTTACCCACTCAGTACTTTGTACATAGAGGGCTTGATCTACCCAAGTTGCAACAGCCAGTGTCCTGGTCTTCTCCAGCTGCCTCTATAGCAATCTCCGGCATTCTTAGACCCATCAACTTTTTCTGTGCTGTTGACAGCATCTAGATTCCCACAAAGACTATCAGTCTCTCATAGAACCAGAGGAGTTGTGGCTGCCCTATATGACCATTCTATCCCCAGACTATCAGTATCATGGTTATCATTTTCTTGACAACTAGTATCCACTTATAAGTGAGTATATACCATGTTTCTCTTCCTGGGTCTGTGTTACCTCTCTCAGGAAACTTTTTTCTAGTTGCATCCATTTGCCAGCAAAATTTATGATGCAATTTTTAACAGATGATTAATTTTCCATGGTGTAAATGCACCACATTCTCTTAATCCATATCGGCTGTTTCTAGTGTCTGCCTATTATAAATAAAGCTACAATGAAAATGGTTTAACAAGTGTCCTTGTGGTAGGGCTGAGTGTCCTTTGGGTATATGCCCAAGATTAGTAGAGCTGAGTCTTGAAGTAAGTTCTTCTGAGGAAATACTATATTGATTTCCATAGTGACTTCACAGGTTTCTACTCCCACCATCAATTAGGGAGTGATCCCTTGATCCATATCCTCAGCAGCACGAGTTGTCTGTCACTTATTTTACTGATCTTAGCCATTTTGACAAGTGTAAGATGAAATCTCAAAGTAGTTTTGATTTACATTTGTCTGATGGCTAAGTATGTTGAACATTTAGGTGGGTTTTTTTCCATTTGAGATTCTTCTATTGAGAATATTCTGTTTACATATATGTCTATTTTAAAATTGGATTATTTGTTGGTTGATATCTGGTTCCACAAGTTCTTCATATATTTTGAATATTAATCCATTAGTAACTTTGCAAATATAATGTTTTGTTACACTCAATATGTTATGTAGCAATATTGTAGCATCTGAGAATCTCATTAATCAGTTGATTCTCAAAAATATTGTTTAGTAAATTATGAAACCCATTAAAATAATTATTTCTAAATTTATTAATGAAATACAAAGAATGTGAATGGAGTCTAACAAAAAAGAAACTGGACTTTTCAAGTTAATTTTTCTTAATATGACAGAACCCTATATAATTTAAAAATCAGAGTACTTATCAGTAGAAGTACATCTACACATATATACATTTCTATGTTCCATTCTGTCAGTAAGCAGGAAGGAAAAGTGAATAGAATGATTATCTTTCTCATAGGGATTGTCCATCACAAATAGGAGTAATTACATATATGTTTTGTAAGCTTTAATGAAACATTATACACAATTTTCTATTCTTGTTGTATAACTTATAAAATTTTAAGACATTAAAACTACATTAATTTATTATCAAGCAGACCTGAAGCTCAGAAATCCAAACTGAATTCATGTGAGCAGAGACACAGGTGCCCTCTATACATATTCTGAGGGAGAACCTCTTCCTTTACTGTACTTTCTAGGTATTTTGTACATTCCTCAGGTCCGACTACCTTCTTCATCCTCCAAACAGCAGAGCATAGTCATGATCTTCCCATGATGCTATCTCTGGTTTGCTTTGTCAGGCCAAGTAGTTTTCTGTTTAAGAGCCCTGGTGATTTTATTTGTTTCACTGGATAATTCAGGATAGTCTTCTTATCAAGAGTTGACTGATTATCAAGTCAAATTCCATACATACCACCAATTCCCCATTTTTATGTAACATGATTTATTCAGAGATGTTAGGGATCTGGCTGTGAATGACTTTGGGAGAGATCCACTATTCTTTTTACTACAACTTAATAGAATTAATATCTGCAGAGGAGAAAAATAAGAAGTGAAAAGTAAATATGGATTTTATCATCTTAAACATCTTTATTTGGCATCAGATGTAAATTATTCTATACAAAATATGAGAAATGTAGTTCTGGTCTGGACAGCTACTGTCTTGAAAATGAGAAAGGATATAATGTTTTATGAACAACTCTAATTGCGTAATGAGTGGTAAAAAATGCATTACATTGATTACACAGTGAATGACAAATGAGGGACCTCTTTGACACTACATTTTTTTTCTCTCCTTTGTGTGTGAGTTTAATTAGTTTAGGCCTCCTCATTATAAACTGACTACCAATGCCACTTTATGCCCTCAAAATCTAAAATTCTAAGATCAAAGGCTATTACTCAGGTTTAATGGAAAATGTTTTTATATCATTTTTCAGTCTAACCTTTGACTTGACATTGCCATTTTGTATCATTAATAACATGACAAATCTATTTTGTATATATGTCCTGAGTTTGTAGCCTTCCTTTATAATGAGTCCAAGTATTGCATAGCCTTATCTAATATTTATCATTATTTTTCATAGTTCTTATGTCTTTATCTTCCCCTCCTCCCTACTAGGAATATAGAATAATCTGCAATATTAATTGCTTTTCCACTTGACTTCATATTTCTCTTTAAATAAAATAAAATCATGTCTCTTTGTCATTGTTCACTATGTGTGTTTCTGAATCATTACTTTTTAACATCCTCTCCTATGTCTAAGTTTTATAATGTGTCACATAAATGATAGGCATTTTTGATTAATGCATTAAACAATAAACCTGTTGAATATAAATATTTTCCAGCACTAACAAGATGACTACTGAAGGGGGATATCAGTAGGAGAAGGACAGGAAAGAGGGAAGACAATAGAGGACAAATATGTTACAGATATGAAAATATTACAAGGAAACTTACTATTTTTTACCATAAATTAAGCAATAGAAATAAACCAAATACATATAAAATGACTAACAAGGCACTCGGACACTCACACACACACATTTCTTGGCACAAAGTTTTATCTCATTGCTTTAGCATTGGGCTTAATCATGTTTGCAGAATTGTTTATTTTCTCTGTGATATTAGGTACTATTTTAGTCAGTGTTTTATTATTGTAAAAATCATCAGGAAATGTCCAGCTTTATGACTTTATCTGGTAGCAAACAAAAGGTCAGGTTATAGAGAGATCCTCCTCTATGAATTTATCATAGCATCTTGCAACTTAAGCCACTTAATTTCCCTGTTTATGAGTTTGAGTGAGTCAACATAAAATTTCATTGAATGAAGAGCATGACTTTTGATTTCTTACGGTTCTCTTCTTTGTTTTCCACTTACCAAAATTCATCATTTTCTCCCTAACATTTTCTTTTGTGTTTTCACACATTCAGCGAGACTCAAATTGAATGTCTCCTTGTCTACAATGCCTCTTCCAGTGCACGAGTAGCTCAATATCCTTTTCTCTGTACCCCCGTTAATTTCTCAGAATTATCAATTCTTGCTCTTGTAAACACTTCATTTATTTATAGTTTCTATTAGGTTGTGAACTTTGACAAAGATTGACTGTCATTTGTATTCTCAAAAACTACTGAAGAATTATGTACATTCTGTATATGACTCTCATAGAATTAAATACACGAATCATTACACAAAGTTACAGCAATGGGTCGATGATATAAAAAATAATGTCCTTATTTCAAAGGAAAACAGAGTGAGGACTCGTAAATACAAGGCCAAAATTCTAGACTATCTTTTAGTAGAAATGGAAGGTAGGTCTCCACACCTAATGCTCTTTCAGTGTGCCTCTTAGTAACACTTTCCTGCAGTAATTTTTCTTGTGAATCATGAATATTACATTGAATCTATCCGACATTTATATTCCTGAGGTTTTCAAGAATATAAAAGTTAATAACAGGTTAAAGGTTGATGCACTAATCTCAGAAGATACAAAATGCTAGATATATTGAATAAAAATGACTACTAGAAGTGTTTAATTGTGAGAAGATGTACATGTTTTATGTCATGGTAGGAAGATACTTTTATGTGAAATTTTCCCATAGAGAGAATAAAATAAAATATTGATCACTTTTAGCAATTTATGAAGTAGTAGTTCTTCACTCTCTGACATCCCCAGAGAACAGTACTCAAGTAAATTTTTTAAGAGAGATTTTCTTCTTTGCCTCTCAAATTAATATGCTCAGAAATATTTTTATGAGTGAGAGGAAGCTAGTTATAAAACTCTCAAAAGAAAAATGAGAAAAAAAATTGTTATTTGAAATGACTGAGCAGGAATGTGCACAATTACTTTTCAATAACATATTTTACTTAATTATCTTCACATTTGCTTTGTTCCTGATTTTACATTTTTATTATAGACAATATGGCAATAATCTAATAATTTTAAAATTGTATATTATAAAAATTCAGGATGCTTTCATGCAACTACAACATGCATAGAAGTTTGGGTAGCTTAAATTGAGTATCTAACTTGTGATTGTTTTGAATTAGTGTGCATCTGTTCAATTTTTTTTCTTTGATTATTACAAACTATTCTTTACAATTTGCTAACAAATTATGTTAAAAAGGTATATCTAGTCAAAATGAAAACCATGTGTAGTAGGAGCGGCAGGCTGTGTTCCTGCCGGCCCCAGCTCCCGGCTGCCTGGCTAGATTATGCCCCGAAATAATTACAGGGAAACTGTATTCTTTTAAACACTGCTTGTCCCATTAGCTCTAGCCTCTTACCGGCTAATTCTCACATCTTGATTAACCCATCTCTAATATTGTGTGTAGCACCACGAGGTGGTAGCTTACCAGAAAGGTTCTAACCTGTGTCCATCTCTGAGAGGAGAGCTATGGCGACTGCATTCTGTTCTTCTTTTCTTTTCTTTTCTTTTTTTTTTTGAGACAGGGTTTCTCTGTGGCTTTGGAGCCTGTCCAGGAACTAGCTCTGTAGACCAGGCTGGTCTCTCCAACTCACAGAGATCCGCCTGCCTCTGCCTCCCGAGTGCTGGGATTAAAGGCCTGCGCCACCATCGCCCATCTCCCAGCACTCTGTTCTGTCTACTCTGCCTACCTATGTTCTTTACCTATCAGCCAAGCAGTTTTCTTTATTAATTAACCAATAGACAGATGACCCTCCTCCATCAACTATGGACTTTGATTCAAATGATCATTGTCTAATTGATTTTTTATAATACCAGCTTTATTCATTCAGAATTTATCTTCCAATGTAAAAGTATTAAATAGCATGCAAATTGATTGAAATATTATTAAAAACAGTTATTGAGCAATAAGACACTAATAATCATTCACATTTTGTAGTTATAACAAAATGAATTATAATATTTATCACATTGAAAAAGCTACAATTCCAAAGTAAACCATTTGCAAGAAATTCATTGCAGATATATTTTTCTGCTACAAAAGATGATAATTGAAACAGGATATTTCCTGAAGATGTTTGTATGTTGAACCTCACACTTACTGCTATTTTTACAGTAGGTACATAACATTTTGCTCATAATGTCAAGGTTTCTGTGCTGACTCCAGTGCTTTGTATATGGAGTTGGAAATTAATTGAAAATGAAATCACAATTCTATTTTCACCTAAAAGCCTTTGGCATAACTATCATCAAATGACATATTTTAGAGATCATTTGTTATGTTTTAAAACATCTGAGTGTTCTTGTGTACTTTTGGTACATTTTCTATTGCTATAACAAAATGTATGGGATTAGGCTAGTTATTCAGAAGGACATTTATTTTTACTCATGCTTCTAAAAGTTCATCAAGTTTCTAGATTCTTTTAGCTTCTGGTGAAGGATCCATTGCAGAAATGCAAAGGCCTAACAGGTACTTTCCGAGATTGCACATAGAAGGAGTAACCTTTTTTATCATTGATGAATTGCTGCTTCTTTGGGGCATCATCATTGCTCAACCAATCACTGTTTTTGTAATCAGTGCTATAAGATCTTAACAGCATAGTAGTCATACAGCAAAGAGAAAATGTGTCTTTTGTGTATAAAATATATTTAGTGAGCAACAAAATTTATGTTGGAACATAATACATTCATGTGGCTATAGTTGGAAATGGGTTATTTTGGGGGGTGCGTTCATCTTCTCACATGGAAGGGTTATAAAGGCTCACTGAGCTATTGAACCTTCTTCTATGGATATATCAGAGGTTCTCTCACTTCTAGATGTTACAGAAGAGGTAAAAAAATGATTGCTTATGGAAACACTTCAGTGGTGTGGTTCCCCATAAATCGTGCAACGGACTCTTTAGTGGTACAGCTTATTACAATGCAGCTGTGACTCTTACTGAGGAAGCTACCATAAATTGTTTAGACAACTTCTCGGTGGTACAGCTAGCTAGCTTCCTTTCAATTTCTAATGTTCATGTAATTAACCCTCTAAAACTTACTGGCTCACCAATGTGTACTAGGACAAAATCGTTTCTTTGATCTTCTAGTGACATCTGTTTCTCTAGCGTGAATAAGAACCATGGAAAGCCAGCTCTTAATGACATATTTGGTTGTTAACCTAGTTCTGTGAGAGCAAGAACCCACACCGATTAGATGGCATTGGTCAATTCGGGCAGTCTCTGTAACTTTCTTTAATCACCTCCCCCTTAAATCTCAATTCCAAATATAGCCACAAGATGTATTAAGCTCCAACATGATTTTTGTTGTGGACAAAATATATTCACTATATAGCATACTCATCTTCTCTCTGGTATGTGGCATAGAATACTCATGGATTTGAATGAAAAAAGAAATTGGAATTTCAAATAAGTTCATTTACTTTTAGGGAGGAATAGCTCTATATAACACTGAGAGATATTTGTTTAGACTTTCACGCCAAGCCAATTAAAATCTGGCATTTAAAATATTCCATTTCTTATTTTCTTGATTTTCAAGGAATGGTATATAATTGGTGGTGATAGGAATTGTTAGGTTTGAAAATATCACTCTAATTTATTCAAATATGTCAACAAAAGAGAGGTATCCACATTGTTTATTTCTGATTTGTGTGTTATCATATGGATAATGCTGAAATTGACCATATGTATAGTAGCCTATGGGAATAACATAGTTAAGTAAGAATGTATTTTATGAAGGAAAATAAAATTTTCCCCTCAAGAGCTATCTGCTGCTATTTTACATATAAGTATAAAAGCTTTGTTGTGCATCTGTATTTCAATTTAAAGATAGCTATTATTTTAGTATATGAATGCATTTGTTATGAAAAAAAAATCTTTGCAATATTCTAAATATTTGAAGAAATGAATGGAAGTTTACTATTGAAAATTTTATGAGAAGAAATGTGTACACTTTGAGGTATTTTCATAACAATTATTTTGACCTATAACATAAGTAAATAATATCTGAAATATTTAGTTCTTACATATTATATAGATATACTGGTTATTGACTATTAACTAATACCAAACATTGAAGAAAATATTTTAGTAATGAAGATGGAATTTTTTTCTCTCAATTTAACTCAATAGTAATTTCAAGCTTAGAAAAGCAAATAATTCTGTAATGATGGCTTTTATAAACCTGTTTCTTTATAATTTCTCAACCTAATCCCTTGATATAAATCTGTAGAAATTTTCCCTCTGAGTTTTCATTTACAAGCCAAGAACTGCCATTTGCTTTTACAATTCCTTACTTTAAACACAATGAAACATAAGAAATTTTAGCCTTGTAGGATTGGCCCTCCCTTAAGTCATTTATGTTTGTCAAATAATGTTTTCTGAGTTCTTAGTTTGTGTAGAAAATAAAATACAAAGGTAAGTAAGCCATGCTCCTGGTAGTTAAAGAGCCTTTGTAATATGAAGTTTTTTTTTTCTGTATTAGAGGATTTAGTGGTTGTGAATGAATAAATAATCCTTTATTCATAAATGGGAAAGAAAGTACATGGAAAGGCCCAGTGTTATATTTGCTAAATAAATACTACCAAATAGTTTCCTTTAATTTCACTAGCATGACTAGAATATTAAGGGATGAATAATATCCCATTTATTCAATGAGACTGATTTAGTCAATGCTGTTGTATTTGAAAGACTATGGACCTGACCACATCAATTAATTTTAGATATACTTTTCCATCAAATACCCAATACCAACATCACTTAATTCAACTTCATTTATGAATGACATTAACACTAAATTTAAAATAAAATTAGTATGTGTTACTTGAAAGTTATTTTGGTTGCAAAATATACCTATAGTTAGTTTTAACTTTTAATTTTGTTTATTTTACAAAATAGATGAAAGAGAAGATGTTCAAAAGAAAACATTCACAAAATGGATAAATGCACAATTTTCTAAGGTAAGAATTTTATGTTATATTTATTTGAAAATGAAATATTTGTTGAACTTTTAATATGTGTTCTGAAAGTAAATATTTCAAATGTTCATATTATTTTTCTTATGTTTCAAGTTTTGACTGTTTAAATCTGCATATGTTACACTTTGTTTTGATTCAGTAAAATGCAGGAGAGCATATGATAAAGAGATGTGATTTAATTTACAAATGATATCTGTTTGATTTTTATATCAGCAAGTCATTACAGTAAATTCTGTCAATTATCTTTTCTATTTCAAATATTAAAATGCATGAGGAACCTTATTGTTGATAAAACTTATATTTTGTCTTCTTACTTATTTAACAAAAGCTAAAATAGCTGAATTTTGGATTATTAAGTGTCTGTAACTAGAACATATTTTAAAATTATATAAAATAATAAATTATCACTTTTTCTATAGCCATAAATATATACCCTAATTAATTTATGCCTCAATTTATATCATAATTCATAGTGTAACCCCAGATAATTATACACATAAACACCAAGGAAGATTCTAACCATAAAAAGAAGCATTTTAAGTGCAATTTAAAGGGGTCTATTTAAATGTCAAGAGTAGAAAACTTGAATTTAGATTTAATCATACTAGATTTGAGCAAATAAACCAAATGGTTTTATTTAGTTTTCTTACCTTCCATCATGTATATGTAAGTACATAAATCCCAAGGGTCTATTTAATACACCAAACTCAGAAAATGGGCATATAGAAAGATCTCTGTATGAAAATGTTTTAGGAGTGACAAAACTCTGATAATGGACGCTTTACATTTTATTAAGAAGATATGGAAGATTCTTAAGCGAAAACTTTTAGTAGATTGCATTGCCACTGTTAATAAATATGGCCTACCCTCTCCATGGATCTTTCTCCTCTTGTAAACAGTTTAGTGTTAGAACCGACATAATGTAATAGAAAGTAAAAGACCAAAATTTCTTTTCTTGCTTTTACAAAATGCTTTCAAGTATCATTATGGTATTTAAAAGCAAAACATTGAAAACTTCACTTGATCATGTAGGAAGAGAAGCAAGTTCTTGAGTTTGCACTGATGGTTCTTAAAATGTTCTCACTAAATTAACAGTTAATTAAATTCCATTACAGAACTTTAGGAAAGAAATATAAATTAGAATATGTGTTTTAAAAGACCAAGTTTTTTAACTAAGTGAAATGCAAATGCAATACTAAACATGGAAGGCAGAGATGTAGAGGGTTATTTGAACTATGGGGGCCTGACTTAAGATGTGTCATAGGAAAAGAATTTTAATATTTGGCCTAGAAACTTTTCTTGTGATATTTTGGGAAAAAAGGTGGCTGCTATTTGCCCTTCTCCAAAAAGTCTGCATGAGGCTAAAGTGAAGAGATTTGTATTAATTCCATTGGTAGAGGAAATCTCAAAACAACCTAGTATTGACTTTGTTGTGTGGTTAGTAGTGATCTATAATGGAAAGATGCAAGCTGAGCAAGGGAAAATACAAAATTTGCAATTTGAGGAGAAAAGGAGCACCAGGAAGTAGAATAGAGCTAAGTCCTGTGTCCAAGGAGATACCATATCAAGAAATAGAATAAAGGTAGTAGTGATCTTAGGGCAAGAACCTACCCAGTTAAACTTCCAACGAGTGGGAAGGAATTAAGATAAGCTTATATCCAGGTATGGTGGTGCACTCTTTCAATCCCAGCACTACAGAGGCAGGAGGCCAGTCTGGTCCATTGATCCTGTTTTAGGATCAATAATCAGACACTTAAGGCAGTGAAGAAGCCATTGAAAACAGAAAGCTGATGAAGATGTAATTAGCAAGCGGTCCATGCTCCATCCCCAAATGTAGCAGGACTTGGCAACTTCAGCCACATTGGTATGGCTTTAGAATCAAAGATACAAGAAAAGGGGTATTGAATCTTCCTCTGTGACTAAGGAAAGCTGATGCAGCCAGAAATGTGTCAGGGTTAACCCTGAGTGGAGGCCCAGAGTCTATTGCATGAAACTGTGAAACTGAAGCTTGGATTGCCTTGGAGAAACCAAGATGTTGGAGTTACCAGAGTCATGAGATACCTGCAGAGGAAAGCTGTTAACAGGGAATATAAACAGCAAAAGACAAAGAAGTGTGTGGCAGTCAACATAGCTGAAAGGAGCTATAGATTTGACGAGCACTTTGACATCAGATATGGGTATGCAGATTTTAGAGTTTGCTCACTTGGTTTTTGGCCTCCTACTTTGATGCATCCAGTACTCCCACAATGTGCTCCCTTCTCTATGTTCTGGAAATATATATATATATATATATATATATATATATATATATGATGACACTATATATATACATTTATATATATATATATATAAATGTATATATATAGTGTCATCATATATTGGAAATATGTGATCTGTTCTTTTTTAATTTTGATTTCATGGAGGATTACAGTTAAGTGATTTCTTGAATCTCAGAAAAAAACTTTGAACTTTTGTCTTTTAAACATTGTAGAGACTGTGATAGACTATGGGGACTTTTGAAGTTGGACTAAATGCGTGATATGGCTACAAGCATATGCGGACCAGGAAGTATAAAGTGGTAGTCTAAATAGATATGTCCCCCATAGTCTCATGTGTTTGAGTGCTTGATCCTAAATGCTGATAGAGAAATGGAAATATCATGTGAGTTATTTAAGAAAGCAGTTTTCTAACCTAGAGGAAAACTTTTAACAAATGGATAAAATATGAGTCTATTCAAGAATACATATTTTTCCTGTAATCTCAGTGTTAAATATTAGTATCCTAAATGACCAGATACTATTGCTCATTACTACAGATAATTAGTTCTATGGTAAGTTTTAAAAAATAGAAAAAATAAATAAATAAAAAATTAGCCGATGGATAGTTTGAAAACAAAAAATGGAAAATAATTGTTTCCTGTGTGTTAAATTAAATACAGTCCTGTAAATATACAGCGATACAATGAATAGAGATGCAAAGTTTCATCACTAAGGCATAGAAGTACATTTACGGGATATTAGTAAATTTTAGAATCATAACAAAGTATATCTTTGTTACTTTGTAAAGCCACAGACAGGCTGTTTTAAAGAAATACATGTGGTCAAAGATATCTTTATCATTTTGGTGTCACTAGAAGCCAGATATGTGTTTGCGGTACATCCCACATATTTTCCACTTCTTCAGTACAATTTTAAACTAAGTCCTATCTCTTTTTCTAAATAGCTCTTATATTAACCTTCGATTCCAAAAATTTCTACTAGAATGTCATTTATCGCATCCATTCTATATAGATAAGCAAACAATATTTATCCTAACAGAAACACAAAGCCATTTCAAGATAAGATTAATTCAAGGTAAATATTCTTCCCGTGTAATTTGTAGATATGTTATAATCCCAAAGAAATGTCTGGTGTTTACCCATGACAAATATAATTTATATTATAAAAAATGTGTTCATTTACCTAGGCTTATAAAAAGAAAGCACAGATTTAATGTCATCACCAAATGCAATTTTTCACAATATATGCTTTTATGCATGTGAGGACAAAAATATGGGAATAAAAAATGTTTATTATTAGGTCAATTGTAAAATATAATGGTTATCTCCCAATGAGTTACATAATAATTTTGGTTTTTCACTGTGTATAATGGCTGTCATGATATGTATGTTTTCGTTACATCTTTCTGTTTGGTTTTTCCAGGTTTAATATGCACCTTTACTTTTCACTAACACAAGCTGGGTGTATATAATTATTTTTGTCTATAAATATTTAACAGCCTGTGGAACGATAACACATTTATATCATAATTGCTGACATGGATGTCTACACTAAAAAGATATGATTCATCTTACCAGGGTAACAATATGGTGAAGTAGCATTCACTGACTTAACACGGTTCCCATGGAGATGCTTCATGATTTACCTTCTAGCCAGTATGGAGGGCATGACACATTAAAAATAACATGAAGATTGTGAATATTGGCATGGTTAAGAAGGTTCAGTAGATAAATGAGCTGTTGTCTAAGGGCACGAGCTTAAGCCAATGCAATCAATCCTCAGATCCCACGTGAAGGTAGAAGGTCAGAACTGACTTCACAAATTGACATCCACATTTTTGTGTATCATATATTCCCTCAAAAAACACAACTATTTACTAAAATTTATATTGACAATCTACAACGGGGCTTTCACATGATGTGCTGAGGCAAAATTTTATGCGCAACTGATATTCAAGAGAAATACATACAATTTAAACTTCATTAATATTATATTCTTTATAACTTCACATCTACTAAAAATAAAACATATACGAAAAGAACATTGTAAATAATAAAACAGAAATGGTGCCACTTTCTTATTGCTGGAACAATTTTCTGAATTGAAAGAATTATATTTATGTGATTTATGTACTGACCTCGCCCATGTATTTACTTTATTTTTCCAATGCTATCATCTTGCCCTCGGGAAAACATGACATTTAAATTGTAATCATTATCCTCATAATTTTGTCATGCTCATAAAATAAGCATAAATTTTAGTTCTACATCATACTGTGTAGTGAATTCTACTTATTTGTTTCTTTAACTACAACAGTTAGTATCTCTTCCACTTTTAGTCCCACCCCAAATTGGAAAAGCACTTTGCATTGTTCTCCTTGCTTCCATTTCTAACAGAGCTCAAAACAATACTGTCCTCTTATTTATTCTTCTCACAGAAAATATGCGTAAGTTCAAACGATCGTGTCTACACATCTGATCCACATGCAATATTTTGCTCAGGAACAAAAGGTTTTGCTGTGGTTGAAAACTAAGTCCTTGGTGTCTGTTTTAGACAGACATTTTGCAGGGATGTTTTAACACATACTGTGTCAGAACAGGGTGCTGAAGTTCACACTGGAGGTTCCACACTCTTTGAGTAAGGTCATCAAATCACTCTTTTGTCTGGCTGACCTGACAGCCTTTCTTTCCTTGTTTACATTGGGAAAATTTATAACACTTCCAGAGGCAGGTGCTCCTGATCCCTGAGATGACATTCAAAATATTTCTTGGGCTTTGGAGACTTTCATTTCAAATTTTTAGATGTGAAATTGTCAACCAGTAGGATCTATAGAAACATTCCAGAATGGTAAAAATTGAGAACTTTGAAATACTTTTGATCCCAAACGTTTTGATGAAAGATATTGAAACTCTCTGAACCTAGATTTTCATAGTTAGCAGTTTTAATTGAGAGTTGCTTAGATGTGTTATCATCTCTTTTGCTGGGTTTTATATATTTTCTTGTCATAAAATAGGTAAAATTGAATAGTTATTTATGTTTTATTATCTTGCTATCCTCTGTGTACCAATCTGTGCCCCATGTATTTATTATATGTTGCCCAAACACTAAGTTTGAATGAGTTCAAAATATATGATCAGTAAATCTACATATAAGTGCTATACAAAATATTTCTTAGGTCCAAAGTGGGCCCCCCAAACAGTAGTGCTGCTGATAATACCGTAAATGATGACGTGAGTGTAATCCAGGAAGGATTGATTGGGTAAACAGAAGCCTAAACTCAGCATTCCTCAGAGTTTCTCAAGGCTGGTTTCTGTTTACCAGAAAAACCAATACCCCCCTTATCTGCTCCATTACTCAGCTATGTGGGGCAGGGGCATCTAGTTCCTGACTAATCCTAACAGACTGTTTCAGCTCAATGATAC